>NW_019243807.1:89022-93190 GCF_002742605.1 Olea europaea var. sylvestris | reverse complement strand
TCTCGCGCCAAACGTACAACAGGGGAGAAAGGCCCGACCTCACTTTTGCAGATAACAATTGGTCATCGGAATGGGGGAAGCACCCTACACCACCAGGAGGGAACAGAGGTTCTTTCCTTAACTATTTTGCGACCTATATTTTTCTTTCAGTTATTTGACCAATATGATGTATAATTTCTTGCATCGTGTAGGACAAGAAAAATGAAATGTAGCACGTGGTATCAACCATTGACTCATTATAAAATCTGATAGGGAATAAGGATTTACCACTAGGGTTTGCATGATCTCTTTGAATATTTCGTGATTTAACTTATTTTCACGTGTTCGCATCTTACATAAAAAAGGTAGGGTCATATATGATTATATGTTTAATTCTACACGAAAAATATTATTGAACAAAATAAGAACATTGATTTTAAAATTCGAAAGTGTTGTTAAATTGTTGGTTGATATTAAAATGCAAGTGCTTACCATTTCTTGAGTGTTCAGAAATACTTCCCAACCAATTAGTTAGATTAATCATAAATTTAGGTTGTTAATATAAATCATTCAATCTCTATAATTATGTTATTCAATTAAAGTTGGTGTAAATTAGATAAGTAATTGAATACTTAGTCCTCATGGAATTTGAAATAAAATTTACTTAGAAATAACTATCAAGCTTAGCCAATCATGCCCTTAGGAGGTCAACCTAGGAATCGACAAATCGTAATGTGCTTTGTATTGCACTTCTTGTTGATAGCATCTCCAAAATGGGCATTTTTCAACCATTAGCTCATGGTTTTTATTCTTTTCAACATTAATTGAAATTAGAAATGAAACGTGTACCTTTCTTGACAGACATTGGTTAATGAATGGTACAAATCGAGGTCTTAATCAATTGGGTCAAACAAACGAAAATTTCACACAAGAATTTATAATCAAAATGTAATCAAAGTATACAATAATAATGTGTATTTTCCAACTAATATATCAAATAAGTTGAAAGATGACAAGATAGTGCTAGTCAGTAGCGGCTCCACTTTTCAAATCATAGATTAAATAATTTGGAGCCGCTATTTTGAATAAAAGATTATAGAAATTACTATAACACACTACTTACAACATTTATTCGACACATTGAATTTACATTAAAATTACTAGTGTAAAGTGGGTCATGAACTAGCATAACCACATTTTAACGTTTCATGTTGAGTTTCGCACGACTAAATTTTTTAGGTTTCGAGTAACGTCTTATATGAGGAAAATTTAGAAGTTCACCATTACTTATTAATCCATGCCGAGGTGTGTAGTATCTATATATGCTAACCAATGATTTTTTTAAACAAAATATTAAAAAAACTCATACGTGGGACAATAACGGGTGACAAAAGGAACTAGTTACCGCGACACCTACAAATTTGAAAGTTTTCTACTGTCTTCTAAGCGATCTCTCTATCTCGATCAAACTCATGAAAGGGTTGCTTATGGTGTTTCGGGCTGACCATACAATTTACCGGGTGAGGAAGGGAGGGTGCCTGATGCAATATTTATTTCTATTTTTCTTCTTTTATTACTTTTGTAATTTCACAATTTCATTTATTTCTTTTCGAAATTAAGGGTGGGTTGACTATTTCTTTTCAAATCAATGTCCTAATCGAAATAAACAATATAGAGTTTATTTACCATTTACCGAGTACTTTATCAAACAAGTTGCAAGCTTACATGATAGTGCAAATCAGCAGAAGCTCCACTTTGCAAATCATGGCTACGAATAATATTCATCAAGTGAGTTTGTATTAAAATAATGGGAGTAAAATGGGTGACATGATCAGATCGATAGTCCATGTTTGAACGATAAATTTTTTGACACAATTTAATAGTCTTATATATTTTTTGTATAATAAATTTGTACGGACAATCACAACTCACTCGATTAGCTTGTGACGAGTCGTGACCATCCCCCAAGAGCTCTGACGACCCAATTACAAAGGGAGGGGTGCAGAATAAAATTAAGAATTTAATCATCTATTCGTCTATCGTATCCTTTATAANCTCTGACGACCCAATTACAAAGGGAGGGGTGCAGAATAAAATTAAGAATTTAATCATCTATTCGTCTATCGTATCCTTTATAAGTGAAGCATGAGCAGGTCATGTTCTTTTTTAATGATCAAATGTATGAAACCGTGTAATTAAAAATCTATTAATACAAATTTATAAGTTAGAAACGAATCTTAATTAGATTAAGAAATGAAATTTGTTGCTTTCTTGAGAGACATTGTTTACTGAATGGTACAAATCAAGGTCCGAATCAATATATATGTTCAAACAAAGAAAATCACACGTAAGGGTTATATAATCATGTAATCAAAGTAAACAATTATATTGTATATTTACTAAGTGATTTATCAAACAAATTGCAAGGTGACAAGATAGTGCAAGTCAGCAGCGGTTCCACTTTCTAGATCATGGATTATATGAGTTGGTTACACTACGAATAACATTTATCGTGAGAGTTTTGTGTTAAAATTGTGGGTGTAACTTGACCTGTGATAGAACGATAGTTCACATTTGAATGATGAATATTGAACTGATGTGATCTATTAGTCTTATGTTTCATGTCAAACTTTGTATAGTGAAAAAATAATGGTTGTCATGACCCTTCGACCTAGCTTGTGGTGGATTGTGTAAAATCAATCTTGGTGGATCAATAATATTTAATAATACTTAAAAAATCTCTATCCTCCGATGACCAAATGTTTGGTCACTGGGCCAACGGTTTTAATGAGCCTTGCTTCGTGGACCATCATTAAGCATTAATCAAACGGACTCAATTCACTAAACACTAATTAAAACGTCAAGAAACACGTGTTTTACCTAATCATCCATTAATTTTAACGTAACATAGAGTATTTAATAGAATTTTCTGTTCATGGGCCCTCCATTAATTCAATCAATTTGTTGAGAGAAAATAATAATATTATTTGATTATCATGTTGCCTTTTGTGGGGAAGCCCTAATTCTGTCTGCCACATTTCGTTTGGGCCTCCTTGTATAATTCCTTGAATAATATATGTGGGAATCAAAGGAACATGAAAGGACACAGCAATTATTAGGGTTTGATTGAATTTTTTCAACAGGAAGAAGTTCCACAATTGCTAGCTCGACTTGACACATAGAAACAACTTATTAGTCACTTTAATCAAGTGGGTTATAATTAGTTTTTGCTTTAATATTAAAATTCCCTAGTGTATAGTTGCCCTGTTCCTTTTCCAATTTTTTCCTTCATAGACTAGAACTTTCGGCTGCAAAAGCATGGAAGGACAATAAAGCCATGAGTACAAGAAAACTTTAATAGAACTTGTATCGATGCTGACACGATAAAATGTAAGTGGACTGTTTTTCTTTTTTTTTTCCATCTTCCAATAATATCGCACCATTTGTTGTCTGTAAGATTTTTCTGTCAAAAATTCTATACTTGTGGCATGACTCATGGAAGGATTTGAGCAAGATCTTTGGCTCTGCATTTTAAAAGAAAGTTCTCATAGATTTTATTTGATGATCAGAATTATATAATACATCATAATCAAGAATTTATTCATACATTATCTGTGGACACACATATGTATGTGGGCATGTGTTATGGTATCCAATTTTAGTGACGTAAATAGTGTGCATATATAATGTGTGCGGGTGTGTTGGTCATATATAATGGGTGTGGTGGTAAAATTACACAAAAAGCAAGTCTTGAGTTTCTTTAGTATAAAATTATCGAAGTGAATACATGATTTTTTTATTTATTTTTTATTTTATTACTTATTTATTCATTTTTTTGCTTATCACTAAATAGGTTTGTTTACTTGTATGTCTTATATGCCTCTTAAATTTGGAACCATTGATCCGATAGTGGAAAAAAGAGAGTTCTTTTGAGAAAGAGATTGATCAATTTTGATTCTGTTATCAGAAAGATTAAAAAAAAAATTATTGTTATCGACTATATATATATCACATTTAAATAAGGAAATGGGATTAAAATAAAGGGGATTTGTAAGTAAGAACCCCCTACCAATACATTACAAAGGAACAAGAAATTAAAATACGATTTAAATTGGATCATAAACCAAACCTCCAAGAATTTGAGGGACCTCTAGGCCATCTTCTACTAACTATATATGCCATCACAAAA
>NW_019243807.1:51052-84423 GCF_002742605.1 Olea europaea var. sylvestris | reverse complement strand
CTTTAATTAAATAAATAATAATAAAAATTATACATATATGTGTGTTTGTGTGAGATAAACAATAAATTTAATATCCAATATTACTAATATAATGTACTTTTAAAAATAAATAAAAATCAATATATTTAAATTTAATTATAAATTTTGCATAACATTTTATAATTTAATAAAAAATAGATATTTTCACAAAATAAGTGAATGAAAAAGAAAAAAAAAACTTATAAGAATACAATTTAATTTTTCACAGAAAATATAGATAAACAATAGGAGAGCGAGAAAGATAAATGAAAATAAATATAATTAATAAAAAAATAAATTTTAATCATACTTGTCCATAGAAGAAAAAAAAACTAAAGGGGTGTATTAAATTAAGACTTTTAATGACATTTGTGATTTAAAAAATTTAGGGGTATTCAATCAAGACTTTTTGATACTTTCTAAAAATATTGATATATTTAATTGAGACTTTTATAAATTTTTAAGAAATCTTTAAAAGTCACGGTGTATTCAATTTAGACTTTTAAAAAAGTCTCTAAAAGTTGCGGTATATTCAATTAAAACTTTTTAGAACTCTCCATAAATTATACGGTATTCAAATTTTAATGACTTCTAGAAACTTTTATAAATCTTTCTAAAATACTAACTTTTAAGCGGAAAATACTTATATAAAATCATAAAATTTGTCTTTAATTAATTACAAGATTTTGAGAGACTTTTTTAATAATCTTTCTTTCCTTTTTCTTTCTTTGGATAGGTACAATTAAAATTTATTTTTTTCTATTAATTATATTTATTTTCATTTATCTTTCTCACATTCCTATTGATTATTTCTATATTCTATGAAAAATTACATTGGATTCTTGTAAAAAAAATTTCTTTGTGAAAAATATCTATTTTTATTAAATTATAAAATGTTGTATGAAAAAATTATAATTAAATTTAAATATATATTATTTTTATTTATTTTTAAAAGTACATTATATTAATAATAATGAATATTAAATTATTATTTATCATATATATGTATGATTTTTATTATTATTTATTTAATTAAGGTCTTAATTTTTATTCTTTTAAATTTTTTTTTTTTAATTATACGGGAAGAAGAAGGGGAAGGGAAAGGGAAAGGGAAAGGAAAAATTGTATCTGAGGTACCAAATCTTTCGTTTATTAGCAGATTTGATTCAAACCTTTCATTTGTGCCAACCACAATATCAAATCTTTCAAAAATTCGTAATTGAAGTCAAAATGGATGGAAAACATCCATTTTGGCCGTTAGTTGACCATTTAAAAAATCTTGACCTTTTTTTACCAATGTAGAAGGGGTAAAATGGTATTTTTATATTATTTCACATAAAATAATCTTATAATAATTAAAAAATGAAGGTTTTTCTTAGGGCTGGGCAAATCTCCCGAACCGAACCGAACCGGCCGAACCGAACCCTAACCGAACCGATCCGAACCCGACGATTCTTGTCAAATTAAATACCCGAACGGGTATCTGAATTGAGAACCGAAGGGTACGGTTCGATTCTCGGTTCTAGACCAAGAACCGAAAAACCGAATAAGAACCGAATCTTTCTAATTTTTTTTTATATTGAGTAAATCAAATTATTTTAATTTTAATTTTTTCTAAACAAATTAACAAATTAATGATTTCTAAATCCAAATTTTTGGCCCAATAATTTGTTTCATTTCTAATTTTTTAATTTTTGGCCCAATTACCCATTTTATTGTTTCATTTCTTAGCCAAACAAATCAAATCCACTAAATAACCCTAAGTACCTACAATAAAGTGCATAACGTTGTCTCGACTCTCGCACTCACTCTCGCAGCCTATATAATATTCCAAAACCTATACAATCGTCGGCCGACACTCTGACCTCCGATCGAAGCCGTGACTTTCCCCGACTGAAGCTTTAATCGTAGCGATCATTTGAACAAGATAGTTTACTAATCTCTGACATTCCAAAACTATTGAATGTATCATTAGTCGTATTTATATAACGTTGTTATAAATGTTAAAAAATTTAATTATAGTACAGAACCGAACGGAACCGAACCGATCCGAACCGAATGGAACCGAACCCGAACGGTTCCATAATTATATTTGGACCCGACGGTTCCATTTACTAGATACCCGAAAAGTTTGGTTCGGTTCGGTTCCAAAGAGAACCGACCCGCGCCCACCCCTAGTTTTTCTTCTTTCCCCACCTCCCAGATCTGCTCCAACACCAACATCGTCGCCATTTTCTTCGATCAACACCAAGAATCACATAAAATTTACACCAAAAATATTAAAAACTGTACTAATTTCATTGAACATTACAATATCACAAAATGAGATTTTCTTCCGCAAATTTCTTTGAATCACAATCTGATTCTAAAAGCCCTTTGTTTGTGACCCAAATTGTTGAATATACCCTAGAGATTTATCTCCCAACCATTCTTGATTCCCAAATTTCATCAAGTTCTCAACCCATTTTGTTTTGTTAAAAAAATGTCAAAACCCACAAATTATTTTTCAGTTTTAGGTCCATCTCTCCCACATTTTCTAGCTAAATCGCCAAAATCTCATGTTGGTTTTGGAATTAAAACTCGAATCTCCGATTTCCTATCTAAATTCAAAAGGAAATGGAGCTTGCCTAGTCACAAATTTTCTAGTGCCCTTCACCAAATTGGCACTCCAAAAAATCTCCATTGGGCGTGTGGATTTGTGTGAGAGAGTAGAGATAGAGAGAAGAGGAGCAAACTGCTTTTTCTTGTGTTTGGCTGGTGTTTATGGAATGGGGTGGGAGAGCTTCAATCTGCAGCACACCGTCTTTTTGTGTTTGGTCTTGGGGGGTGGGCAGGTGTGAGTGGAGAAGAAGATGTATAGTATTTTTGTTTTTTTTGGATTAATTTATCAGTATATTGTAATTTTGTTATTTGTTGAAAAATGTAAATTTACTATTTTACCCTTTTACAATTAGTCAAAATTATGGTCAATGTTAATTTTTTTGTCGACTAACAATCAAATTAACAGTTTCCATTCATTTTGACTTCAACTGCGAATTTTTGAAAGGTTTGATATCGTGGTTGGCACAAATGAAAAGTTTGGGTCAAGTCTGTTAATAAACGAAATGTTTGATACTTCAGCTGCAATTTTTTCAAAGGAAAATTGTGAGAATCAACACATCGTACGTGAGAATTTCACATCATTGTACTAGATCTACGTGAATTCTGTTTCAAATAAAAGTCTTCAAAAGTCTTTCGAGTACTCCATAGACATTTATAAAAGTTTTTAGAAGTCATTAAAATTTGAATATCGCAAAACTTATAGAAACTTTTAAAAAATTTTAATTGAATACACCGTAACTTTTAGAAATTTTTTAAAAGTCTATAAAAGTTTCAACTAAATACACCGTGACTTTTAGAGATTTCTTAAAAATCTATAAAAGTCTCAATTAAATACATCAGTACTTTTAAAGAGTCTCAAAAAGTATCAATTGAATATCTCTAGACTTTTTAAATCCTAAAAGTCATTAAAAGTCTCAATTGAATAAATAAATAAATAATAACTGAATACTTACTTCTCCATAAAGTTAATAGTTCATTTTATTGCATGGAAAAATTGTGGAAAATGGGAGAATTACTGAAAAATGGGAGAATAGGCAAAACTTTGGGAAAAGAATAGAGAGAGAGAGAGAGAGAGAGAGAGAGAGAGAGAGAGAGAGAGTTGAATAAATGAACTTCTGAAAGTAATATAAATTTCATATTTATGTCCTTAAAAAATACGAAAAATAGTAAAAGTTATGGAAAATGTGAAAATTCATACTAACTAATTTTAAATAGGGAAGTTTTGTTTCAGTCCATAAATAAAATCTTCAGGCAAGAAAATTAATATAATAACCCCAATTGTTCTTAAAGGCTTCAAACAAAAGCAGCCAAGAAGTTTTTGTCATTTTCATTATTTTTTTATTTTCTTGTTTTCTTCCTAATCGAGTAGAGGGTATAAGTATTAAGAAAGTCGAATACACTACAGAAAGAAACTAATTATTTATTTTTATTTGTCTAATAAAATTAAAAATTCAAGGAAAACTTTGTCTATGTACAACAAAACATAGCTAATTAGCTACCTCCATATACAAATTCTGATGGCTTCATCCATATCAAAGACAAACACAAAAATTAATTCAGCCAAATCTCAACGGTTGAAACAAAAAAAGGGACAAGAATTAATATACACGTTATGCCAATTTCTTGAATATTACAAATTCAGTAACTTTAAGTTTCGATAATTCATATGTCCAATGTATCTATATACAATCCACATCCAAGATTTCTTACTATTGTCAAAAATAGAAGAAAGGATTTTCAATCAACCAAAAAGTTGTTTTTGTCATCTTGAATAAACCTAAAAAAGAGCATATTTTTCCTTTTTTTTTTTGTACCTATCGTTGTTTGGCCCCATTAAATTAAAATTATTTTTCCCTTCGCTATTTTTAACCACACAATCTTCCATAAAATTATATTACACATAAATCAAAAAAAATTCTTCATTTTCAACCACTCATTCTCCAAAAAAAATACTATTCCACCCATTAAAATTTGAAATGATGGAGGCTAAAGAATTATTACAAACTGTTTCATCTTTCATGATTTTGATGTGGCACAAGTTTTCGTTTGGGGGAGTTCTATGTAAATAAAATATGAAGGGAGAATGAATTTTCTGTATATTACGTTAGTCGTTATTAGTACACACACACATATATATATATATATATACACATTCTAATTATCTAAGACTATGCAAATAATTATTACATACAAAATATCAATACCGGAAATACAGAGAAATATTACAAAATACCTCTTGAGCTTAATACAAATGGGTTGTGGATAGGACATGTATAATACAAAGTTACCTTAGTTGTACAAAAAGAAAAGCAAAAAACAAATGACGAAATGAAAGAAAAGAGGAGAAAGATCCAATATTCCATTTTGTGTTGATATAACTATCAAAAGTTAATATTTTGGTGACAAGTAACTTTTTTCAAGAAAAAAATATGTTACTCCATTGTTATTGTTGCAGTAGTAGTGAATATGTCTTTGGTTGTTTTCATGTGGATTATTCTTTATTTTTGTTATTTTATTTGACCATCTCAATCACGCAAAGAGGAATATTAATATATGAGCATTTTTTTCAACGAATTTAAAATTAAATGCAGACGTTGGTATTTGCTTAGAAATTTCCTAGCAATAAAAAAATCAAAGGAAATAAAAAAGAGAAAATATTTTTTTATGTAATTCGGCAAAAATGTTTGCTTCTACGCAATATCCACAGTCAACTCACTTATTTCACTCATAAGAATAAAATTACGAACAACAAATTCCTGTAATTTGCTAATATCAAGTAAAAGAGAATAAAACTTTCTTGAAATACCAAAAAATCATGTTAAATGTTGTGGTTGATATCACTTTCCTTCTTACTCAAATTGAATCACTCTTTTGGCCAAAACTCTTGTTGGGTTATGCACATGTGATATATGTTCTATCAAAATTGTTATAAACGTGTCTGTAAAATGCGACTTCTCTAAGTGGAGGGTTTGTACAAGATGTTGATGCATGGACTTGTTGAAATCATTGGATCTGCTTTTGCATTCTTCTGAATGTTTTGAAGTTTCATCTAACTTCATTGTTGAGTTAATTGTAGGGGTGACTTTTGAGAGAAAAACTACTACAATTTTCTATGTTCTTCGTCTGCTTTCTCGAAACCCTCATTCAAAATTCTAATCTTCTTCTTTCTATTTTTGAGTTCTTACTTGGTATAAGATGATTTAAAAAAAAAAAAATTGGGTGTTCATTGATCTATTTGAATAGATGAGTACAAATTAAGATTTGTGGTGTTCTTGGTGAACAATAATCATAGGATTTGTTTAGATACTTTAAAGATAAGTATGTGATTTTATCTTTGTATTTTGAACCCTTGTTTGATTTCCATTCTACTAAAAATTTATTTTTTCAAAATTCATTTTCAACCACATATTTTTTAATAAAATAATATTACACGCAAATCAAAAAAATTTCTTTAATTTTTAATCACACATTCTCTATCAATCTATTATTCAAAATGCATTATTTCTCCCAAAATGGGGGGATCAAACAAAGGTTGAATGTCATTTTGCGACTATTGTAGTGCAAACAGAATGATCCACTTTTGTGGATGTTCAATAGGGAATTCGGTGTTGGCTGTGATCAACAAACCTTTGGGACTCCGGCCGTAAATTTCCTTTGTGTTCATTTTACTTTGCTGCACTTCTGACTTTTAATCTATTGGTTTGGTAGGTTTAACTGAGATTTTTGTTATTTATAGGCATTTCAGCTCTCTCTCCTTCCTCTTTATTTATTTTTTTATTTTTATTATTATTATTTTTTTATCTTTGTGAGATAACATTAACACTTGCTATCTCTTCTAAAACTTGATTGATCATTTCTCCAGCACGATTGCTTCATGCAATGCACATATATCATGCCTCGTCTCTTAGTTTGCAAAAAGAACATGATTGCCATAAGTATCATTTCCTTTTGAAAAGCAATTTCTCGTTAACACTATTAAAAACACAACTTGCTTGAGTCTACACAATATTACAATTAATAAATTCATGTAACTTGATAACATCATGTAAAAGCCAAGAAATATTTCTTGAATACGAACAAACCCTAATAAAATGTTGAGAGTGATTTCAGTTGACTTCTTCACTCAGATAGTCAAATTGAATTATTGTTTTGGTCAAAACCCTCAGAATTTCATTTAATATGCATTTTTGTGTAATAATAGTAATACCTGCTCTCTCTTCTAAAACTTGATGGACAATGACCTATATGATATCAATTCACAAATCAAGTATTCATATTACTAACTTGCATGTTTAACATTCTTGAAATATGAAAAATCCCAATAAAATGTTGACGTTGATATAATTTGACTTTTACACTCGAATTGAATTATTCTTTTATCCAAAACTCTCACAATTTCTCTTGATATGACCCATTGTATAATAAAAGTAAAACTTTCTCTCTCTTCTAAAACTTGATTGAAAACGATCTATAAGTATCAATTTAATAATCAAGTATTCACATTACTAAAAGGTTAAACCCTAACCTTAAGGGTCCCCCACCACTCCTAACTTGGAGTATCGTGAGGGAGGTAAATCGCAGATTATGCCTTCAAGGATATAGGGTGGAAGGCTGCTTGTACACTTGCACTTACCCAAGAGCCAAATCCATATTTCAGGATTCGAACCCTTGACGCAGCAATCTCAAGCAAAACTGAATTTCTCCACCCTCCCCTTTTACCATTTGAAGATGTACCCTGGGGGCAAATATTCACATTACTAACTTGATAGTATATCAAGTGAAAGCCAAAAACAAACCCTTTCTTGAAAAATGAATCCCAATAAAATGTTGAGGTTGATATCATTTGACTTCAAGGTTGATATCATTTGACTTCAACGCTCAAACCAAATTTCACCTTTTGGCCAAAACTCTCACAATTTCTCTTGATATGCCTCATTGTACAGTAATAGTAAAACTTGCTATCTCTTTTAAAACTTGATCGATAACGATCTACATGTTATCGATTCACTAATTAAGTATCAAATTACTAACTTGCTAATATCAAGTAAAGCAATGAAATCTTTCTTCGATATAGAAAATCCTAATAAAATGTTGAGGTTGATTTCACTTGCCTTCTTCGCTCAAATTAAAACCCTTTTTTTGGCCAAAACTTTCACAATTTCTTTTGATGTACCTGTTTGTGAAGTAAAAAATAATAATAAAAAAAAAATTCTTCTCTCTTCCAAAACTTGATTGATCATTTCTCCAGATTGATTCCTTCTTGCAATGCACCTCTGCCAGACCTCGTCTCTTACTTTGTCAAAAGAACATGAATGCCATAATTATCACTTGACTCTTAAAAAGGTGATTGACTCATAAACACTATTAGAGTGTATTTGATTGACATGAAAAATATCATCTAAAAAAGAAAATACTATTCTTTTTTTGAGGAAAACAAAAACCTACTCTCCTCAAAGATAATATTTTCCTTAAAAAAAAGAAGGAAAATTAGACATATTTTTAAAAGTTGAAAAATATTTTCAATGGAAAAAATAACAATCAGATACTTAGGAATTTGGATAGAAAATTGATATTTTTCATTAAAAATAAATGCAATCAAACATACCCTTAAAAAATATGGTTGCGTGCATCTATAGGATATCAATTCACTAATCAATTATTCTAATTACAAACAACAAAACCTTCATTGAATTTAAAAATAAAAAAAAAATAAATCCAGTAAAATGTCGAGGTTAATACCACTTGTCAAATCACTCTTTTACCAAAACTCTCACAATTTTTCATATATGCCCGCCCAACACTTGAAATGGGAGAATTTTTTATTTTTTAGTTGGTAAGTGAAATATTAAATCAATCACATCTGGTTTTTACCGTGAACAAAGAATTTCTAATGCTAAAAATAATATAAATTTAGTTTTTTATGTCCTAAAATATTTTTAAAAATGGAATAAAAGTTGAAATTTGTAATTAAAAAAAAAATCTATAAGGATGATGTGTTTATGAAATAATTACATATTTTGTACATAGGACATAGTAGGTGGAAAAAATCACCGAATGTAGTAAAAAATGTCAAATGCTGGGGAAAAATATTGAATTGAGACAATGAATATATTTTGCTTTTAAGTAAGGGAAAATACTGTGTCTATACAAGATTGGGAATTTTTATTTTATTTTTTTACTTAAAATCAAATTTGACTTACATATATACTTAGTAAAGATGTTCTAAATGTTCTTTTCAAAAATTTCAAAAATCCAGTATCTGTATATATATCCTAATGCTTGAGTGTATGTCTGAACCTTCAAATTATGGAAAACTCAAAACTGGAATCCTTCTTTTATTTAATGGATCACACTTATTATGTAATACAAGTTGAATTATTTCTGTATGACAATTTTTTCTTTTTTTTTTTTTTCTTTTTTTGACGGATATATTGCACTGACTTACTAAATCTAAAATTTTCAAGTTTTTGAACTAGCTACGTATTTTAAATATATAGAATCAACTTTATGAATTATTTCTACCACTTAATTCATTTATTTCCTAGATTCAACAAAAGATTTAAAGCTACTAGATCGACTATCATTGGCCATGATGATTTTAGTCTAGTCGTCTCTCCTTTGACATGCTCTATTGAAATCGTGTGATTGTAAAACATAATATCTATAAAATCCCAAAAATTGAATGAGTTTCATTATCAATGGCATATTCCTTTCGAACTACACGTAACCTCCTATATTGCATATTATTGTTGTGTGATAGACACTTTTGTTGTCGTTGATCAGGCTGTCAAAGCATCTAATTACATAGATAATATTTTCTGTGCAAAAATTAGTTTACGCCATGCATGCATAGATGCTCTTAATATAAAAAGACACACCTTAATATATATTAAATTTTAGGTCATATTTAAATGAAAAGAAATTAAAGGAAAAATGATTTTTTTTAATTTATTTAACGAGTCAGAGTTTCTTCTCTTTTTTCATTGTGGTTTACATACTTAAAAGAAAGTAATTAGGTTTACGATACAACTTAAAAGATGATCCGAATAACTATCAACTTATATTGTAAAATGATGTTTCTCACATTTGAGATGTCATTACATTCGATTGGTTGAGCCTAACTATCAAACAAGTACTCATTTAACGAGACCAGACTCCATGTAAATGCAACATGTGATGGCAAAAAAAAAAAAAAAAAAAAAAACCACCCCCCCCTCCAAAAAAAAAAAAATAAAAAAAAACCCAAAAAAAAAAAAAAAGAAAACAAAAATTCAAAAACGAAAAATGATGTAGAGAATTTTTATTTATATTTTCAGTCCATTCTTTACAAAGAATATGACCAACTACAGTTGATCGTATATAAATAGACAATAAAGCTTCAAGCACAAGAAGATTTTAACATAATGGACATCGACGTGGGCGTGGCCAAACCTAATTGGCCTTTTTTCTTTTTTTATGTTTTCCCATATTCCAATGGTTTCATGCCAAGTATTTTCTATCAGAATGTTCTGTCAAAAAAATCTGTATTTATAGAATGATTGATTAATAGAAAGACAAATCCAATAACAATTACATAATCACACATATATAGAAGTAATTTCCGATAAACCAGGAAAATAATATAATACAATAAAAATATATAAGGTAAAATATTGCACCTGTTGTGGTAGAGGTTAAAATTAAATTTTAAGTAGATTATGATAAAAGTTGATGAAATTTATGGTTGAAAAGTTATATATACTATGAATGTATGGTTTAAATTTATTGTTGATTTTGATTTAGATTTTAATCAATTTTTTTACAATACCAATACACATTAAAAAAAGGTTGTACTATATGTATATCACAACTTATAGATTTACTTACCAACATAAGATGTGATAAATTTTAACTTTCACCAACCAACTAAAAAATAAAATTCCCCCACTCTCTTTTTGCCACCTCACCAATCTGTAAAAGAACCTATAAATAGTGATATACAACAAGCATTTTCTTTATACTACGATATTCCATGTGCTAATTATATTTAAAAAAGAAAAGTTTGAAAATACTCATTGGTGGAGCATGGTGAGGTGTAAGTTATTATAGACCTTGTCCACGAATTCATAATTACTGCGGTAACCAAGAATTTGTCTACTAGTATAAACGAATTTCACCAATTAAGATTCCTCTAATTTAAATACAAATCCTTACATAAGCCCCTATAAATATGCAATCAAACATCCTTGTTTTTGTCAAAATATATGTTCTTGTCGCATATTGGAAGCTATACTCATCCCTAGCTAGCTAGTAACCTTCATTAATGGCTTCTCTACCATTTCCTGTCTCCAAATCTTATAGTTTTTCGACGAAAGTGAGGATTCTTGATAGGTCTTATGATTGTTCAAAGGATGAAAAATCCATTTTTGAGAACGTTAAGTATTCCACTAGGAGGAAAAGTGTTTATTCCAACAATACTATTATGAATGTTGCCACCAAACCGCAGCCTACAGTTGTTCCCTTGTCGCCAGGAAAGTTGGTCCCGAACGATAGCAAGCTCGCGGCATGGAGTAGTATAAGGCAGGAGCGTTGGCAAGGAGAGCTTATTGTTCAAGGAGAAATACCACTGTGGCTGGTATGTGTTTCTTTCTGTGTATATACACAATGATTAATTATTGTGATTATTTGCACTGAATCTATCTAGCAACTGCTGATTGAGAAAGGGTTTCTTCAAATTCAAAAATCTACACTTTCAGTCTCTCACTACAACAAAATAAAGGCCACTCGAAGACTAGATTGGTTTATTTTCTCAGAAAGTGTCCTTCACGATAAATTGGTTATTACAGTGTGCAGTCACATAATCATTATTTCTTTCTTTTATTTATTAGTGTTTTGCTGCGTAAATAGTTTTATTCTCTTTGTAATTCATAGATGTGAACTGTCGAATCATTATACAAATATTTCTCGCTCTGGTTTTAGCGTTTTTAGTTTCTAGCAAGTTCAATTTTTCAGTGTCTTCATTATCATTTTCATAATATCTTCTCTTTTAAAAATATTTTTCTGTCAAGCTTCAAGACAAATTTGCCAGTTAATATTAATATGCTATAGAAAAAACTAGTCAGTATTAATATAGTAATTAGTAATATTTAAATATGTTTTCATCAGCAAATCTTGTCAGGTAAAATCAAAATAATTCATTTATCTGATTAGTACAGATGGAGATATGAAGTCTCATTTCAAATATAATATTTATTGCATATTTAATTTTATAATTATTCTGTCCTTATTAGCCCTACATAATAATGTGGCTTTGATAGTTGGCGAAATTTTCTAAAGAGAACTTTTGTTATGTCGAAGTGAAAAAGAGCGTACACAAATTTCGTCGTTTTAAATGTCTTATTTTATACTAAAAAGTCGATCTCAGCCTGAAAAAGGGAATTCGCCATCCCGTTTCCTATGTAATTTCTAGAGAGTCTGAGTAAAGCAACGAAAAATGGACATAAGAGCACTGAGATTTTATCAACCGGCCTAAGAAATTTAAAAACGAAAAGGAAAGAGAGGACACCAATAACTTGATAATTTTGTGCAGAGTGGAACGTACCTGAGGAACGGTCCAGGTCTTTGGCACATCGGAGATTACGGTTTCCGACACCTGTTCGACGGCTACGCAACACTAGTCCGGCTGCACTTCGAAAATGGCCGTCTCGTGATGGGACACCGGCAAATCGAATCAGAGGCATACAAGGCAGCCAAGAAGAACAACAAACTTTGCTACAGAGAATTTTCTGAAGTTCCTAAACCTGACAATTTCCTATCCTACATTGGCGATCTAGCCAACTTATTCTCTGGTGCCTCATTGACGGATAACGCCAATACCGGAGTCGTTAAACTCGGGGACGGACGAGTTGTTTGTCTAACAGAAACAATAAAAGGGTCAATTGTTATTGATCCAAACACTTTAGACACAATTGGAAAGTTTGAGTACAGTGACTCATTAGGTGGCCTAATACATTCTGCCCATCCAATTGTGACAGATTCTGAGTTTTTAACGTTGTTGCCAGATTTGATAAATCCTGGGTACTTGGTTGTAAGAATGAAACCAGGCACAAATGAGAGGAAAATTATTGGTAGGGTGGGGTGTAGGGGTGGACCTGCCCCAGGTTGGGTTCACTCTTTTCCAGTTACAGAACATTACGTTGTTGTGCCAGAAATGCCACTGAGATATTGTGCCCAAAATCTGCTAAAAGCTGAGCCCACACCACTGTACAAATTCGAGTGGCACCCGGAGTCGAAAGGGTTCATGCATGTTATGAGTAAAGCTAGTGGCAAGATTGTAGGTTTCTCTCTCCCTCTAAATAACATAATCTCTCTCAAGAGTAGTTTTTGTTTGGTTAGCGACGAATCAAAAGTCTTCATATCTACTGATGATTGTAGCAATATCAAGAATTACAATTTTGTTGTTATAGACGAAAGGTACAAGGAGATCAGAACTGTTTTTTTATATGTACGGTGAGGATATCATAATTTAGTAATGGGGCAGTATTAAAGATACACTAATTTTAGGGCTTGCTTATCTAAAAACCTTTTTTTTCCCTTGAATTCGAAGGTGGCAAGTGTAGAAGTTCCTTTGTATGTGACCTTTCACTTCATCAATGCATACGAGGAGAAAGATGAAGATGGAAGATTGACGGCCATTATTGCTGATTGTTGCGAACACAACGCTGACACAACAATCCTGGAAAAGCTCAGGCTACGAAATCTCCGATCGTTCTCTGGTGAAGATGTCTTGCCGGATGCAAGGTACAACTATGTGCAAATTTATTTATTTTCAACTTCGATTAGTGGGGAAAAATGTAAATCTTCTAACTTGCCGATTAGCCCCTATTCAATTGAACTAGAAACTAGATTTTTTAGTCTATTTTGATATGTTGACGATATGAGTAGTTGAAAAATTAATAAAAGTCGTGGGTATCATAAAATGTTTGTTTGAAAATGAATTTGGAGAAAAAATGAATTTTAAAAAATTGGGGGCCTTAATATAATTAACTTTTTCATATCTAAACATTATATGATTCTAATATATTATACGACATGATTGTTGGAACCTTTAATTAGTGCAGGCTTCATATTCTTGTTAAACATCTATTTGATCCACTGATTAATGATTTATTAAGTTTTGGAATTGTCCCCCACTTTGGACGTATCATATCATTTTCAGTGTTGAAAATGAAAAAAGGTACCCAGTTGTGGCCGAACCACTACTATATATTTTACGTAGGCTTTAATTACTTCTTCTGCATGCATGGATACATTGGAACAAATTGTGTGGGCTCTCTATATTGAGACAAAATACCTAGGATCATTGTCATAAATCATATGTTGAAGGAATCGAAATCTTAAAAAGTATGCTCGATAGTTACTCCATTGAAGCCTATTTATGCATTTGCAATTTGCATAAATAGCATATTCTTCTACTCTAGTTCTCCCATCGACTGACAAAAAAATAAAAAATTGTACATAGCATGTACTTATCGAGGCTCGAGTTTGCAACATCTCTGCTCATGTATCCTACAAACACATTCTCTTATAATTGCTCGATAGATGAGATATAGTGTGTTAACCCTGTATGAAATTGTACGAAATTAGTAACAAGTACAAGGTCGTGTGTACAGGGTTGGTCGATTTAGAATACCGATGGATGGGTCTCCATATGGAACGTTAGAAGCAGCATTGGAACCAGAGGAACATGGAAAAGGAATGGACATGTGCAGCATCAATCCTGCTTATTTGGGAAAGAAATACAGATATGCCTATGCTTGTGGAGCTCAACGCCCTTGCAACTTCCCAAACACCCTCACCAAGGTAAACGCAATTTCATGTTACGATACATTTGAAGTGCTAATGTTCAGTTCAAAGTTCAAACTCAACTAGACGACTGACAGTATTCATCATGTCTTTCTTCCTTCGTCATGTTTTCTTCTGTTTTGTGACTATTTCCAATTCAACTTATCAAATATATCGTTAGTTTTACAGAAGGCATATGAATTACCAATTGTTTTGCAGATCGATCTATTTGAGAAAAAGGCTAAGAACTGGCTCGATGAGGGCTCTATACCCTCAGAACCATTATTTGTGGCTCGTCCTGGTGCAACTGAGGAAGATGACGGTAAGCTAACAACAAAACTCTCACAATTTTCTACCTCCTTGACAAAGTTACCAACTGCTACCATTAGGTGATTAAATTGATACATGTTTTACGACATGTGGTAAGGTGAACTTGATTGAATAGTTACTATATACTTGTCCAATATTATCCAAAACTCCGTATCATATGTCTTCAATGTCTTTACATATTCCATTGACTTCAATAGAGTCACCATAAAACTATATATGATCCAACCTAGCTAAAACACTTCTTACGTATTTAGTACTACTTGTTTGACAACCATTATTTAAAAATTCTTTTTTCTATATACTCATTTTCAACCACACATTTACACAATAAAACGTTGTAAACCAAAACTTTCCCATGCTTTTTAACCAACCATTCTCCTAAAAATCATTATTTAAAATATTATTTTCCTAGATAATGATTGTCAAGCCGAGGCTAAAAAGACAACTATTTCTCTTAATCCTGTCTAATTGCATTCAGTAATGAAAACTATGTATTGCAGTAGACCATTTTCTACAATCCCATCACCTTCTGCAGTTTTCTCATGGAAATCATTTTTTCCTAGTTTCGCAATTCTAAAGTCATGTTAAAGGATGTTCGGCAGAGTCCTCACAAGTGTATATTATAAACACAGGGGTAGCTATCTCAATGGTTAGCGACAGAAATGGCGAAGGGTACGCTCTACTACTTGACGGATCCACATTCGAGGAAATTGCCAGAGCAAAATTCCCTTATGGCCTTCCATATGGACTCCATGGATGTTGGGTTCCAAAAGCTTAAACTTGAAGAATATTTATGCGTTACTGTGTCAAATGTGCTATATAACTTCTATATTTCAATATACAGTTATCCATCAAAAATATTTCAATATACAGTTGATATAGATGATATTTGTACAATAAAAATGTTTGTGTAGCGGTCATCAGCATGATATGTTGTTTTAGTAATATGCATTGCATCTTATCGTGTATGCAACAAACAAAACTACATTGTAAGTAAATTCCGATCATCTTATTAATGAAGAAGTTATCAGTGTTTTACCGGTTAAGCCTACTCCCAAACCTAGCAGCAATAGTGAACAATTCAGCTAACAGAAATGCACACGTAAAAACAAAATATATTTAATTATTCATACTAGTTCAACCTACGTCCACTTGCAGTTCCAGAAGTTTTCATTACAATGAGAAGGGATTATAAGGTTTCTTCTTCACACCTCTCTATCTAATCTGACAGAAAAATGCCCTCATTATATGTAGGAAACTAGGGCAACCTAACATGAAATATGAGCGCCAGTTACGTTCTTTCTAATGCATGGTCGAAGTCATAAGTGAGCATTATAATTAGACTGTGTGTATTCCAAACTGTTAGCATGTCATATCTCAATGAGTTAGAAAAGGGAGTTAAACATAGACAAGCATCTATGATTTTCATTACTAAGAAACTGTAGTTCATTTTCGACAAGAGGGAGGGAGAAGAAGGGGCGGAGAGAGAGAGCGCAATACATATCTCCTAAACCACTGAGTAATATTTCAGTTCTTTGATGCTGTAATCATCGAATTAAGTAGTAAATAAATTGTTTCCCACAATAAAGAATAGTAAGAGCACACCTGAAGTTGCGCAAGTTTTGATGAGATGCAATTCAGATTCTCCTGTCAAGTGTTAAGGCTTAGCTCAGAAAGCAAAGCCCCAGATACAAAATCTGACTGTCCCAAAACCTCAGTTGGATGCTGAGCAGCTGGGAAGGCAAAAATAAGCATTGATCTGCAAATCCACTCGAGGTAATATTACTTTTGATCCGTCTATAAAGCATCAACATCATCGAGCTCGAGTAATTTGGACTTCAATTCCTTGTTCAAGTCCATGGCCTCATCATCAACCTACAAATCACAAAATAATCATTTATATCATTTCACCAAGCATGATATTAAGGATATAATTCCTCAAAGTGATGACGTTACATAGAGCTGATGATTATCTTCAGAATGAACAACTAGAATTCCTTTTGAAGGAGATAATTTTGTATAAAATTCTTCATTCATGTACATGGACAACCTTATCTTATGGGTTTCTATTATAACTCATATTATCAAAACCTCCCAGCCCAGTCCGTTCAACGGGCCCAAAACCGATCCGATCACATTCGGTTAACCAACTACTGTAAAAATCATTCAAAACCCCTTGAACTGGCCAGTTGAACAGTGAATTAGTGAACCGATGGATATTTACCGGTTTCACCAATTTTAATTTTAAAATTTTTAACCTTATTAATGGGCTCATGCACTACAATCAAAGGCCCATAGAGGAATCTTGGATGAAATGCTTCTTTTATAGATGCACTTCTCTCAATTGGTTGAATGATCTTTTGATGTGGGATAGCAAAAAGTGTTAAAATGCCCATCAAAATCATCTTTCAAATGTGTGGCTAATTGACTAATATAATTTTGGGTCCCAACTAACTAAATTGTAATATTCACCTCCATCTTTTCATTTATTTAATTTACAAATTAAAAAAAAATTTATTATTATTATTATTATTATAGTATTCAATTGTTTGCGTATGTGTATTTATTTATTTATTACATCCAGTTCGAACTTTTGACCCTTAACCCTTGACCTTTTTCGGGTCGATGTCCAAGTCGGTTTTCAAAACATTGATTATAACCTTCTTCATGCATTTATAAATTAGCTTTTAATTAGCTCAAAATTTCTAAATAGATGGTTATGAGAAAGCACTGGGCAAAAGATAATAAATGGAAGAAAAAAATGTCTTCTTGGCCTACCTCGATCAGAGTAAGAGGAAGAAGCTCAAATCCTTTGTCAGGTTCAAATGTTATTCCTTCCTCACGTAGCTTTGCTAATATGATTGGGTAGTTCTCTGATGAACTTACGATTTTGAAACATCTATTGACAAGAATAAGCATATGATTTAGAAAAATATGATTCAGAAGCATCATCTTCAACAGGATTGTCAACAAAGAAAGAAAAAATGTAACCTTCTAAATAAATTCATCAGACTTGAACGTGCAAGGTAATTATTATTACACATTTTTGAACCTTAAACTTGAAGCATGACCATAACAAATTATGGACATTAGACTCTTCCAAGCATAAATTACACATCTGAGATATTCTGCATTAGAACCTAACGCAGTTAAAAAATTATTATCTTAGTAACAAAAATTAATTTATAGCAGATTTATGTTAGACACAAACATAGAGGGATCAGGACAACTGAATACTGTGAAAAGATAACATACATTCAAAGGAACAATATCTTGTACCGTTCATTCGATCATCTTCATCCACTGAGGGTTCAATGACATCATCAGCACCAGCATCCAAAGCAACAGCAAGTATATTATGCCAACTCCACCATAGCCATAGACCTAAACTTGAAATTGATGGATCCAGGATCTGCCATTTCCCCCCACAATCCATCACTACCTCTCTAACAGCTGCAAAAGATCTGTTATTCGTTAACACCTCGACTATTATGCCAACTTTAGTTTATTATAGTTTTCTAGTTTGAATTAAACTAATTTTATATTTTATAGATTTTCTAGGATTTTATGGATGGTTCCTACTTAGATTAGTTTACCATATACAAAGGAAGCTTATGCATTGTAATAGTTAGACTTGATTACTGAATAAACTCATATTTTCTCCCTCTAAATTCTCTTGATTCTCTCCCCTTTCTTCTCTCTTTCTCTTACTTTCTTCTCAAGTTTCATTATTGTTCAATGTTCATTGCATTCTAAATCAGGTGATGGCTTCAAAATTAGAAACTAGTGATAGATGTCAAATGAAGAGCCTAAAGGGTGTAAAAGAGAAAGCAAGACCCTTGTTTTGGGTACACTACCAGCATGACCAGTGTTCCTGGCCAACCATCAAGGTAACCTACCATCAGTCTCAAATCTGCTACTGCTTCAAACAGTCTGTTACAAAAAAACAACAGCCCATAAAAGTAAACCTGAGAGTTAGTTCAATTCTGAGTGCTTACTACATTGGTTATGGTGCCTTAATGATTCTAATTCTGTGTGTTTGTATAATGTTGTGTTGTATATCTTCTGGGTCCTTCCAAACATAGGCTAGTAATTATAATCTGTCATATCACATTGTGGAAAGGTTGTAGAAACTAACTTACGCACATACGACCTCCTTCCCAATTTTTGAATACAGCTTCATCTTCTTAGCACCTTGGGCAGTCTGCATGTAAGATGCATTTCTGAAACATTAAACTCAATAATCAAAACTCTTCTTTTGAAATTGCCCCTGTAAAGCTTAGAACACAGATGATCAAAAGATTGTAACAATCAAATACTGACTGAAGCATCAAGTTTCTCAATTTTCTGTCGACAGACATACAGTCATTTGCCAAAAACTCAATTAAATGTGGAACATCAGATTAATCGTAGAGATATCAGAACAAGGATTGCATGAGAGATATGATATACAGTTGCATGATCTACCTAATAAGATGCCTATCAATTTGATGTTGTCTTCACTTTAACAAGGCTAAGTTTAAAGGAGACTCCAACAGGCATTCAATAGGATTAAAGTTGTATAATGTATATCTTGTTAATTTTTTTATACAAATAAAAAAAAAAATGCATAGAAAATTGAGATACCCATCCTGCTGCATCATTCACTGACATGCTCTACAAAAATTCATAAAATATATGTCTTCAACTTTTCATTTAAAGCAAACAGTTCGATAAGAGCCAAAGCTCTTCCAACAATCCTAATATCACAAAACAAAAAGAAAAAACACAGACCATTGAAATGTACATACTTCGATCCTCCCAAACTAAATGTCCATCAAATATACTGCGAAAAGCAACATTTTCAATGCTTTTATCAGTAAAAAGTTTTTCTAATATATATTTCCCACCTCCTCGCAGTTTGTAATTCCTTTAAATCTCATTTAAAATCAAACAACTTGATAAATTAAAATTGCTCCAAAAAGAGAATTATTAAGTTGCGTTCAATATATGTGCTGTGTGACTACCTTTCTTCCAGCAATTTTGCATGAAAGTCTACCCATACGTAGAGGAGGGAAAGTCAAAATCTTTCTATTGGAATTGCATTCTAGCCATTCATTTACCGAGACCCATATGCCAGAAGATGAGTAGCACGCAGAAGATTGTAGCTTTCTACTTAAACAACATGTTCCTGAACAAAAATTCAAAACAAAACTTAATACAATCAAATCCCAACTCTTCAATCAGAAATTGTAGCTTTCCACTTAACAAGCATGTTCCTGTTAAAAATCCAAACCAAAACTCTCTATAATCAAATCCCAGCACTCCAATAAAAAATTGAAGCTTTCTACTTAAACAACATCTGCCTGAAAAAAATTCAAAACAAAGTTCTAATATCAAATCCCAACTCTCCAGTTAAAATTGTAGCTTTCTAATTGACAAACGTGTTCCTAAAAATCCGAAATATAATTCTTTAAAATCAAATCAATTCCCCAATAAACAAGAACCAAAAATCTTACTCAGGAATACCATTGCGTATACAATCATAATCCCAATTATAATCTATAAATAAAAGTCACAATTTTCACATAAAAATCCCATCTTTAATGTGTGTTTCATATATATTAATAGGAAAAGAGAGCCAAAGAAGAGGATTTACTGTGAAGAGTGAATGAGTTAAGAGGTTTTGAGAGAAATCCCATTTGAGAATCTGAAGAGTAATGAAACAAACGCTCTGATTGTTGAAGATGAAGGAGACGCCATTTTCTTTTCTTTTTTTTTCTTGAAATAGGCCTATCTCTTTGGTTCTCTCTTTCTTTTGCCTTCAACAGTTCTATGGAAAAGTGAATTTTCTTAACTTGGGTAAAAACTTCTTAGCTTATATTGAGGGTATTCTTAACTTGGGTAAAAACTTCATGACCCATTTGGAAGAAAATCGAAATATATTAATATAACCTACTTGTACGTTTTCCATAAGCTCGAATAACTCAAGTGAGTAGGGAACCATAAATGGGCATCATTATTTTTGCCATATAAAAAAGGAAATCCATACTATACAAAATTGCATGCTATTTTTTTTTTTTTTCCTTCTCTCTGAATCATTACATATACATGTATTTCACAAATGAACTAGTATATAAATTCTAAAGATTTTGCTACTTGTATATAAAAATGGTATATAAATAGTTACTGAAAACGAAGTGGAGGGAAAAGATTGGAAGGAAAAGTTGACCGTGTGTTTGAATTGACAAATGATAAAGTGCTACATGGATATTATGTAATCCCTTATTGTAAAATTTGATGTACATGTAACAAAGTCCAAATTCTAAATTGCACAAACTTTGATAGCCTATCGTGAATCTTGAATGCTTAATCAAGTGCAGTGATCATCACCCTCACCCTCACCCTCCACTGTGTCATCTTCAATAACATAAGCTGAGAGATTCAAATATTTTTCTTGATTTGCTCCCTCTCTCCACCGCGCACGGCAGAGCACGCAGGTCGTGGATTTTCTTCGGCCACCACTTCTCTTCCATGCCAAGAAACACTCCTCGTGAATTGTATTTCTGCAAGTCCCACAAGCCACCATCTTATCCTCTTTTCCCATTTCTTCCAAACAAACTGGACAAATACTCCCATCTTCCACCACCACCGGTGTCTGAGAACCGCTC
This sequence comes from Olea europaea var. sylvestris, assembly GCF_002742605.1. Lineage (NCBI taxonomy): Eukaryota > Viridiplantae > Streptophyta > Magnoliopsida > Lamiales > Oleaceae > Olea > Olea europaea. Next base: position 63,001 of record NW_019243807.1, on the reverse strand, counting down.
GGCCGGGCCTTGAAAAACAGCCGGTGAAATTTCTCACAGAGGGTGGCGCTGGCTAAGGCTTCAGTTAATGTAGGCAAATTCAGTAGGCGATTGAGTTGGCATGGCCGAAGAGTCCTCCTCCAGAGGCAAGAATCGTCGAGTCGAACACCCAACGCGCGGATTAGAACGAATAGAATGTGCTTGCAAGGGGTCGTCCGATAATTTCGATCAGGGCAAGTACATGATGAGGTGGCACATAAGTTCACAGTGTAGACATTTCCTGTTGAACCTAATACGAAGAACATGGAATCTGACCTATGGAGGAGGCGAAGCCGGGGGTGGAGGGCTCGGATTACGCGCTCAGTTAAGGGTTGCGTGCGGTGGTGGTGGTCCGATGCGGATGAAGTGGATGCAAGAAGTTCCATTTTTCGAATGGAAAAGCAGTTAATGACAGTTGGGAGTCATTGGAAATAGGTATATGATATCCAGTGGAAAATGTGGTTGAAATTCTTTGGACAGTTTAGAAGGACACGAGAGGGATAGTGTAATTTGGAACGTTCCTATAATGGTTGAGTTTAAGGCACGTCATGGGTTTTGAACTTGGCTACAATGTTATTTGTCCATGGAGACCAGAACTTCGTTATTAATCGTCGTGAAATACTTCAAATCATGTGAAAATCGGACTCAATTTCAATACCAAAATACCAATCGAACGGTTGCCACTTTCTAAAGTGAATTGGATCGTGAGTAACCTTCATTAAGCTGCTCCAATGATCCAAGTTATTTTCAGGTCGAGCCAATCATTATGGTGTCAATATAATCAAATCAACAAAATTTTAACCTCATCGTCCGAATTTATTGGCTATCAAAGAAAAGAGTGTCTTGCAATACTTAAAAAGTAGAGTAATACTATTTAGAATTAATAGCACTAAGCATCAATTTAAGTTACTTTCAATCACCTTTAAAGTAAGAAAATAAATCACATTTAAGATGTCCAATCACTTGCATGTCACCTTAAACTGGTACTCTAATTCCAGTAATGCTAGATAACATTATTTTAAAATGTAACTTTGGGATATAATTAGGAGTTGTTCGACTAAATTTCAATAAAAAAATTAGTACATTTCGATAAATTTAATGAAATTTATGATTGAAAAAATTCATAGAAGTTATAAGTCCCATAAAATATTAATATATGATTAAAATTAATTGTTGACTTTAATTTCAACTTTTTAAAATTTTTCAAACAACCACTTGAAACATCATTTATGTACATATTTTTGGTGTCCATAAGTTCAGTTAATTAGCCCCTTCTTTATTCTTTCATCCAATTGAGCCCAACAAATATCAAATAAGTCCAAATCATCCAAACTCGTGAATTATATACAACAATCTGTAGGATGTTGATGTTAATTAAAAAAAAAATCATAGAGTTGCAAACTATCTACATCGAGCTCGAGCATCCTTCTTCAATTTTTCCTGTAATTTTACTAGCAAGTGATGTTATTAACATGGTCGAATCCACATGGTGGGTTCATGTGGGATCAATTAACGCCACAGAAAATTTCTATTTTTTTTTTTAATCAATTTTATGTTTACCCTTTATCTTCTTGTAACTGACCCCCACATAAGGAAATTGACATTGTTATAACTATAACAATAAAATGAAGTAGGTCATGATTATAATTCTGCCTTCTCTCCTTCCCATTTTAGCTGCTTCTTTTTTTCTTCTTTATTTTTTATTTTTATTTTTTTAAATTTTCTCTTCGTTATTATTATTATTTTCTTGTTTCTTCTCTCTCTACCTTCTTTCATTTTATAAGTCCATCTTAACTAAAAGAAACGTGTTCACTTAGGGTCCGTTTGATTGAAAAAATGGAATTGAATTAAATTGAAAACGAATTTCAGGAAATTGAATTGCCTAGAAATTGGTTTCCTGAGAATTATAAATTATTTTGTTTGACTGGTATAATTTTTCACGTGAAAAATGTTAAAATAAAAGTTTTTTTTTGTTCGTTTGGTTTTGTTTTAAATGAAAATTATCAATTAAAGAGATAGATTTTACTTGTATTGGAGATGAAATTTGTTTCCATTGCCAAAAATAAAAAAATTCAAGAGAATTATCTATCTTTTGGTGTTCGTTTGACTTTATTTTACATAAAAATTATCAATTAAAGGGAAATATTTTTTATACAATAATTTTTAAAATTTGTTTCCATTACCAAAAAAAAAATTCAAAAAAAATTAAATAAATCGTTACAATGGCATGGAATTTGAATTCTCACCAATGTGGTGAGAATTCGAATTCTATGAAAACATGAAAAATTGCTAGTTCCCAAGAAAAACAAGAAAACGAATTCCTTGAAAAAAAAGCTATCAAACAGTCAAAAAGATGAAAAATGGAATTAATTTTCCATTTTCCATGGAAAACTTGGTAAATCAAACTGGGCGTTAGTTTCACTTTTTCTTTTCCCTTTTTAGTTGTCACTACTTGGCACTTGTTTGCTTTCTATCTCTTATTTTAATTTTATTTTATCCGACCAATTTTACTAGAGTATTACAATAAGATATTCTCCACGCCTTCGTTTCAAATATTTTTATGCGCGAAAAACAATTGAACATGATTAAAGAGGAATAAAATATTAATCTGATGACTCGATTTTTAGGTAGCATAACTTGATTTGTTATAACTAGTATTGATCTCAACTAAAGAGTTCAAAACCTAGATAAGTACATTTACTAATTCTGTAAACTTAAGAAGTTGTAAAGAAATTAAGTAACAGGAAAATGAACAACTTCGTTATGTATATTGAAAAACCATGCTAAATGAAAGTTTATTATGACACAATAAAAGTACAAAATCCAATAAAGAACAATTGTACGTAGGAATTTAATATTATGTTTTTGTCTTATTTGGCCAAAAAAAAAAATCGTAGCTAAATTTTGACCACAATGAGATTAAATTCTAGCTCCGTCCCTGATTAGTAACGCATAATTTTGAAAGGTTAATGGTTATGATGATGAGGTAGAGGTTGAAAATGATATTTTTATCATTTACAAGATGTAATAGAATTTTTCGAGTTGAAACTAGAGAGATCAATTAAGATGATTTTATATTGGATGACACAGAAAACGACTTAGACGAAGAAGAGGAAATTAAATTGACCCAATAAAGAGTTAGACAAGATACTCTGTCATCCAAGTAACTAAATCATTTAAATCCCGTCAATCTGATTGTAAGAATTGATTATTAAATAATTGTAGTATTTATGATTTTGAGCATATATATATTGAAAAATTGAATAATATATATAAATTTCAAAGAATGCATTATTTTATAATATTTAAAATTAAAAAATCCATCATTACGTATATGCTTCGCATAGGTATGCAAATATTTGTAATGCTTGATGCTTTATCGAAATATTTTGTCACGTATTATGCATTTTAAAACTTTAATTTTAACCATAAATTTGAGAATATTCACAATTTTTATCATTTTTTAATCATGCATTTCATCAATTTTTATCAAATTCTAAAAATCTAATTTTTAACTACCCCAAACTTGAGCTAAGTTAATTTGTTGGGAACAATTTTAAAGTATTTAACAAAGACCCGGAAAAAGTTAGAGATTAATTTGTTCTTTTTAAAGTTGAAGGGGTAACGTTTTACTGGATCAATAGAATGGAGACCAGTTGTGAAGATTTCTTAAAACCCAAACAGTGAAAGTACAACGTTGTAAGCATAACGTTCCACAACCGATAATATCTTCTAAAACCTAGCCAAAACCCTAATTCGATCCTCGAACAAACTGCAATCAACTATGGCTTCTCGCTACAGAACACTCTCCAGACCCGCGGTTAACATTCTCAAATCCACCATTTCAAAGCCTTCAATCAATCCCGGATGCTTTGTTCAATCCTCACGCCCATCTCCATCTCTTTTCACAAGGTTTTTTTTTTTTTTCCTACCCTTCAAAACCTAAACAAATTCCTTCTCAAGACGCTTTATTATTTGTGAATAAAGATTCAGTTTTGAACATTTTATTTGTTATTTCAGGCCGTTATCTTACACGGGTTTTGTTTAAAATGGGTTTTTTGACATTAAATATGAATTTGATGCCAGTGTCTCGAATTGGGTTTATTTGATGTCCGATATTAGTTACGTGGATGGTTTTATTTCAATATTATAAACACGAATCCTCCTAAATTGAATGCCATAGTGTGTTCTTAACACAAGAATTTATTTTGAATTCTAATTTTCAGGGTTGAAATGCTAAATACAGAATCTCCAGAATTCAAGTCTCTTTTATATTCTTGAATCGATCTTTGATTTTTTACTTTTGAATTTTGAACTTTAGGCCATTAGCTCAATTAGGTGCATTCCAGTCTCTACTACCTCTCCACACAGCGGTCTCCTCTGCTCGGCTTACGTCGTGCCTTGGCACCGACACCAAAGGCTGCAGGTCGCTGTCTCAGGGTATGCTCTGCAGTGCCAACCCTGGAGTTTGATATATTTTCTAATGTTTCTGTAAGCATACCACTTTTGTCTTTCATAGTTCCTGCCAAGTTGGTATATTTCTTGTCTCTCTCTCTCTTTTTTAATTTTTATTTTTTATTTTTTATTTTTTTATGGGTAAATTCCTCATGTTTTCACTGTTTACATGAACTTTATCTGGGATTGATACAAGCATGTTTGGCTCTGCTTAATATTACTTCTTTAGATAGTAAGTATATAATACTAAGTTTTGTTAATAAAGAAGTAACTTAAAGAAAGTATGACTTACTTCTAATGAGCCGCTTTGGTGCATAAAATATATTTCATAGGTAATTTTCTAGTTTAACTAAATTGAAACATAGAGAGAGATAGAATAAAGTATAGCATGTTGTGACATGTATGTGGAGAGTAAGTGGTTAATAAATATAATTTCAGAATTAATAATGGGAAAGCTGAAAGCACATTATGTGGGTTTTTTTTGTCTGCATTGTGCATGGTACGGCTCTGCTTCCAATTGTAACATATCTTTGCATCAAGTTCTCGTATATTTTGACTCCTTGCTGTCTGGAGTTTTGGTCGTGTATGGGTGCTTGGATGCTAAAATTGTTGCCTATGCCGGTTGCCTGTTCAATTTTGTTAAAGTTTTAACTTCATAGCAGTTTGGCAACTTGTGCTACTAATTCTAGATATCTATATCGGGAAACTAGGGGTGACAAAAGGTTCGTCGTCTCGGCTCATCAAAGCTCGGCCCATGGACAGCTTGAGCTCGTTGTGGGATGAGCTCGAGCCCGAGCCGAGCGGGGGTTCGCTCCCACATAAAAAATGTGAACAAAAAGGTCCAAAAATTTTAAAAATTTTAAAAATAAAAATAAATAAAAACTCACGAGCTCGCGGGCTCAGCTCGACTCGTGAACTCACGAGCTCGTGGGTAGATGGACCGAGTCAAGCGGCCGGCTAGACCCATTGCCACCACTTCGGGAAACTATCTTGTTCCAAATGAAATTTCTGGGTTTGACACACAGCAATTAATAATGTGAGATTATAATTTCTTCTTTCTTTTTTGGACATTTAGAGATTTTTGCCAAAATAGTAATTTAGGTGTTAATTGTTGATGCGGTGCATATACAAGGAAAAGGAAAATTGGTAATTATGCCGGGAGAAGGCTTTCAAGCCATTTTTTTTTGGAATTTGAAGTTTTGGATGTAGGTGTTATTTTATTTTCTGAAACTGTTATAGTGTATATTTCAGTTCATTTAACTTAGGTCTTAAATTTGTTTTGTTGAATTATAATTTTGCAGTGCTTGTTTGTGATGTAGTATCCTGTTGAGGTCACTAATTAGATTCTCTAGTGTCTCACGAGTTTCAAATCAAAAGCAGTATCTTTTAACTTCCTTTTTTATTTTCTTTTTTCATTTTAGTCACAACTTCTATTCAAATATTTCAAATCACAAAATCCCAACGGCCAATGGATCCCAAACTGCTACATTTATCTTTATTACATAAACATCCGAGAAAGTGACGAGTTTGATGTCTTAATGAGCGATTTTGCCCAAGTCTTGGGAAAGTAAATCAATTTTCTTCTTTCTCTGCTTCCTCTCCTCTCCTCAGAATTCACCAAATTTTTATTCTCTCTTGCTGTTCGTTATGCGAAATTACCTTTATTTGATCCATTTAAGCACTAGGTAATATAGCTCAATCATCACCAACAAAAGACATTATGTATGTACACTTAGTGCATGTTGGGTATACAATACTCGATAGAACCTGAATTCTGGCTTTGGGGGAAATGGAAAACCATTTAAACTTGGTTACTAAGAGCCATCTAGCATTTCTTTTTCTCTATAGTTGAATTTTGTGCATGTTTGATGAATCCTTTAACTCCGAATTCGGTTGCCTTACTAGGTTTAACCAGAATTACCTCTTGGTTTTGATATGCTCTAAAAAGGTTGACTTCTATCCCCCTGTCGAAGGGAAACCCATCCCTAGGTCGTTGCCCGTGAATCTAAAAATCATGCTGCAACAGAAGGATGGTCTCTTGTGCATTTCATTGTTTTCCAAGGGAAATAAATGTACTTGCATAGTGTAGTCATAAGAACGGATTAAGCGAGAATCCTATCTTATCCTTTTTTTTTTTTTTTTTTTTTTTTTTTTTTTTTTGGGAAAGTAATCCTTATGCTACTTTCGAAATTTTGACATATAATGAAAGAAAATAATTAATCCAAACATGTTCAGAAGCAAAAATTTATATACAAGTTTGACTTACTTTTAAGCTGCCAAAGAACTTGTTACTTTACATGTTGACAATTTGTGAAAATGTTCTTGTTGTAGCCAGAAATACTTTCACTTTTATACCTAGATCAGTCATTTTATACACGTTTTCCATTTTTGTTTGTTATTTTCTCTCTCTTTTGCTACCCCTGGAACTAGTCATGTTGATGTACTCTCATTCTTTAGAACTATTCATTTTATTTGTTATAGACAGCTTTAGCACGTTGCATAAGAGCCTCTTGCCAGTTTTTTCTCACTAGTTTTGACTATTTTTCAGTTGCATCGTTTATGAAAGGTTGAAAAAATCAGTACTTTTTAGTTTTTGGGATCAGTGTGGAGTAATTTGGGTGGTACTTCTAAACCCCCTTTCTCCATTTTTCTTCCAATTTTATCCTCTAAAACAGTTATTTCCAAATTGAAATTACACAAGGCCATATCCAAGTTACAGAAAATTCACTTCTCATAAAATCAAACACAGATATCAGCAAATTAACCTGCCAAAACAACCCATATTCAAAATTAGTGCCAAATGCTAAATTATGCGTGCCCAATGCTGAATTTCATTAAATTAAGATATTATTATACTAAACCAATTACCAGTATACAGAAATGAAACAAAAAGGTCACAATAATCTTGATAAATCGAACAAAGAAAATACATAAAATCCAGAAATCTGGCAAGAACATTATAGCATTGAGACACCATCGGACTAGGAGGTAAATTTCAGGTTGAACTTGTGAAGTTTCTAGCGTAGGTACTAAAAACCACTGGATGATAAACTTTCAAACATGGGTTGGATTGTTTTAAAAATCGCGACTAAAAATCACCCCTAATCGGACCCATCGCATACACCCAAAACCAATACCCTAAAACTTCCAAGCAGGCTTTTTTTTTTTTTTTTGGTATGGTTCCTTACATTTATTTTTCTGCTGAATTTCTTGAGACAATCTGCTTTTTATCAACATAATGTATGAAAATCAATGTGGAACAATAGTTATTCACTCAATAATCAAGTGGCTCGTAGGAATGGGATCGATTATTCACTCAATAGAATTTTTTTCTTTCATTTAGTCGATTAGTTGTGTGTGGAGTATTTTGCTTTGGAATTGCCTTGAAAGTCATCATTTGCTTAAGTATTGATTCTCTCTTTTTTCAGAATTAGGTCTCTGCGTGCCACGATAAGAGACTAATTGTCAAAGGTGGACGAAGTGATTTGATCAACGATTTGGGACTTCCCATTTGATATATGTGATTTTCACTTTTATCCAAGTGAAATAAATTCTTGACAATTTTGTATAACGCATACGTTGATGAAAATCTTGGATTGGTCTTATTTTTGTTGGATTGGTCTTATTTTTGTTGTCATCTTAAATAGAAAGATTTCAGTTCATTTCATTTCATATGATCTTGCAATACTAACTCAATATTTGAGCATGTTTACGGGTAAAAATCCATGAATTAGTAATATTTCCAATACCTCTCCGATAAGAGTCTGGGTCGTGTCCCAATCTCATTGTGGCCGATGATCCTCTTGGACCAATTCTATTTCAAATGTGATCAGATATCTCTCATTATTAATAGATTTTGTAGCTTTTATTCAGGGGATCCTCGTAATTATTTTGAAGTTTGTAGTTACATGACATGCTTAGCATTGAACAGATATGAACCTTTTAGCCTGGAGATGTCATGGACCACCTTGAAATCTCCTTATAATTTTGTCGAACCACCTTGTTCAAAAGTTTACTTTGTTAGAGAAAGAACATAGGTATTTATTGAAATTATACCTTTGTTATATTCCTTCTCTTTGTTCATAGACTAATTGGCTTCGTTGGCCATTGCACCATTGTCCTATTAGCTGTCGAGAAACTAAAGCCAAATTAATTTCCAATTAAAAAGTTTTGAACAAATTATAAGCTTTTAATTTTAATTTTATTTTTTTTAATTATGCAATTGTAATATGTATGATAAGTTCAATCAGAGACTACTGAACATAATTAAGAGATTTATTGCTTGCCTAAATTACGGTGGAGGGAAATCACCAATATTCGTAAATAAACTTTATTCTTAGAAGATAAACGATAAGATACTTATCTCATTATTGGATGCAGTAACGTTGAAGATAAATTATTTAAATTTTATAATAGAAAATGAAAATTACACACGCGTGTGTATAAAAATTGATTTCAAAGGTTAGCATTGGAGTGATGATGAGTTGAACCAAATCGAATTAAAGAGATGAAAACGTAGCAAAATCTTTTCACGTATCCTTTTCATAACTTACCATATATGAAATGAGTGTTTCAAAAATTTCTTTTATAAACTTCTCATTTCAATGGGTTCAAAGTGTCGCCCTTTCTCATTGTACCATGAACAAGATTTAATATAAAATCCAAATAGGTATATAGATAAATCACGAAGAAAAAAGGGATTTCTAATAGAGGAAATTACACTATTCCAGGGTTTCCAAATTCACTGTGCATAAATCATGAGCCCAACTTTTCTAATCAAATATCCGGTATAATACTAACCCTAAAATTGAAATTTATTTCACTTCATCCTTCATTCTCTCTCTCCCTCTCGCCTTTCGCTCAGTCTCTCTCTCTATCCATCCCATCTCTCTATCCTTTTCATCACACGAGCAGCCACCGTCACCGGAGACCACAGCGTCATAGCAATAACCTCCTCCGAACATGTGAACGTCGTTGCACAATGGCTCGCAACGCCGACGTCGCTGCAGATACTGCGAAGAGTGGTGATGACTGCCGTCACTCGAAGCAGATGTGACGTACAATCGGACCTCGACATGGTCGCCGATCGGTTGTCGAAGCAAATTCATGACCTCGACCTTCTTCTACGTTCAGTAGGTAGTGATTTTGAGTGTATCTCTTTCACTTTTCGATCTGTAGGTAGTGATTTTGAGGTTTTGTTGGTTGTATTTTCAGATCTAGGCCGTGGTTGTGGTGGTGATGTTGGTAGTAGGATCTGATTGTTGGTGGTTTTGAGGGGATGTGGTTGTAATGTTGGTTGTGGTGGTGGTCGTGGAAGTGGTGGCAGTGGGACACCGTAGGATAGGAGTGTTTGTTGTTAGTGGTGGTGGTGGTGGTGGTGCAACGATGGTGGTGTTTCTGGTCAGTGGTAATGTGGGTGTAATGGTGTTGGTAAGGTTGGGAGATGGTGTATTGTTGGATGTGTTTGGAGGTGTTTTCTGGCCGTCTCGATGGTTCTAGTGGCTGCAATAGTTTCTGGTGGCGATTGTGTTGTTGGTGTTGGTGGTGGTGTTGTGGTGTTGAATGCGATGGTGGTGTCGGGATCGAGTTGGATATCTATGACCAACTGTATGGTCACGTCTGTGATTATGACCGTAAACTATGACATTAAAATTTGATCATTTGTCATTAAAAAGTAATTCGTGACCATTAAATTTGAAAATATGTGACATGTGACCTATAATTTTTTGAATTTCTGACCAATGATGTGAGTTGTGACCTACAAAATTTTTTATCTGTGACCAATGAAATAATCTATGACCCACAAAATTTTTGATTTGTGACCTCAAAATATTTTCTGTGACCTACAAAATTTTTGATTTATGGCTTTGAAATAATCTGTAACAAATTAATTCGATGATATGTGACCAATAAATAAATATATGACCAATAATTATGAATCTGTAGCAATTAATCATGTAACTGTGACTTTATTATATTTAATTAATAAATATTTTCAATTAATTTTATAGAAACCTGAATTTTGAATTGTTGAACTTTATACCAGATTTGTGAATTGATGTGAACAATACTCCTAAGTTGTGATTTTTTCCCTTTCTAATTGCCTATAGAACATGGTCCTATTACAGCCAAGATTGGTGATTTAGTTAATGATATTATTGTACTTACTTAAAAAAAAAAAAAATTTACACTAAGGCTATGTTTGATAGCCCAAAATTTTTCATGAAAAATGGAAAACAAATTCCATTTTCCACTTTTGGCTTGTTTGATAACTAAAATTTTCTTGGCAATTTGTTTTCCACATTTCCTTTACACACTCACAATTTCCAAGTTTTTTGGGAATTCATTTTCCCATAGGGTAGGTGGTTTTATGTTTTCCAGCTCTTTTTTTCTCTTTTTTTTCTTGGCAATAGAAAAAAATTTTAGAAATAATTGTAAAAGAGGATATTCCTTAAATTGACAATTTTCATATAAAACAAAATTAAACGAACACCAAAACATAGATTATTTTTTTTTTGGAATTTTTTTTCCAATGGAAACAAATTTTATAAATAATTGTAGAAGTAGATATCCCTTAAATTGACAATTTTCATGAAAAACAAAGCCAAACGAATACCAAATGACACTTTTATTTCAACATTTTTCAAGTGAAAAATTATATCAATCAAACACTATTAATTGACAATTTTCAGTAAAACGATTTCTAGGCAATTCAATTTCTAGGAATTCGTTTTCTTTCAATCCAAATTCCATCTTTGTAATCAAACGGACCCTAAGAGTGCTAATCATAAAGAGTGACGCATGAGAGGCATGTGATTACTGTTAAAAATTTTAAATGCTGCACTACAATTAAATTAATGAGTAAATTTCAAGAAACATACATTTTCAAGTAATTTTTTATAGCATCCTATACTCAAGCGTGCACGTTGTTAGAAAAGTGAACCAATGATCTAATTTCTCGTTGATTTGCTTAAAGGTTTACAAGTATTAAGCAGCTTTTTTCCTCTTATTAGTTAATCTATTTTATATAAATCACTTTACAATTTAATTAATTAACTAACTAATCCCTTGCAACGTCCAACGTGAAATTATCGTGGACCACATGATTGTGAAATGCCAGAATTGGACGGTTGATAATACTCCACGTCGCAATCATCTGATAGGGTTTTGACCTAATTCGACCTAATTCTTACTCATAATTGGTGCTCCGGTGATCTAATAATGTTCGACAAGTAGTTTAAATGCCAGGATAATTTCATTAGATAATAGACATCTATCCATCATAGTGGATGGTTTTGTCGCCCACTTTATAATTTAAAACTTCAACCTACCGTTTCTAAAAATGAGACCAAACTAGTTCATGTGCTAAGAGCGGAACTTTATTAACTTATGTACTTGAATATGAATCTCCATTAAAGATAATAATAATAATAATAATAATAATAATAATAATAATAATATATATATATATATATA
>NW_019243807.1:38187-50970 GCF_002742605.1 Olea europaea var. sylvestris | reverse complement strand
ATATATATATATATATATATATATATATGAATAAATGTATGTATATGTTTGAAATGTTGTTCTATATTTTCAGAAAATATGAGAACGTCATCAATATAAACAATAATGAAATTTGAAAAATGATTGAAAATATTATTCATAATTTTTTGAAATTCAGAGGAAGCATTTTTTAGACCGAATGGCATGACATTCCATTTGTATTGTCCCGAAGGGACATTGAAAGCAGTCTTGTATCTATCTTCTTCTTTAATTTGAATTTGCCAGAAACCTGACTCCATATCGAATTTTGAGAAGATAACAGCTTCGTAAAGACGATTCAAAAGATCTTTCTTTTGAGGAATGAGATATCCAATCCATTGAAAAACTTCCCGTTCAATTTCAGCAGAATTATTGACATAGAAAGCTGAACAGCTCCATGGAGATTTACTTGGTCGAATTAAACCTTTCTCAAGCAAATCATTAATTTCTTTAATACAAAAATCAAGTAACTCTTTGTTCATTTGAATATGACAAGATTTTGTAGGAATATTTAATTCATGAAAATCAAAATTGTACGGAAGAGAAACAACATGTTTCTTTCTATCTCAGAAGGCATTTGGAATAGTTGAACAAATTTCTTTTTCAATTTTATTTTGAAGTTCCGAAATTTTCTCTTGAAGAAAAGATTCTTGTAATCTTTTTTCTATTTTTTGAAATTGAATTTCTTCTTTAAGAAATTGAATATGATTTCTTTTTAAATTAATATTATTGATAATTTTTGAAATTGCAGCTTCTTTTAAAGAATTGATATCTTTATAAGAAGGAGGATTTGTAAATTTAAAAAATATTTTTTGACCAAAAACTTTTGTAGTTAATCCTTTATAATCGACTTTAAAAGGATAAATTTGAACAATAAAATGTGTACCAAGAATAATTTCTTGATCTATATCTTTTACAAGATAAAAAATATTTTTGAAAATAATATTTGAATTACAAACATGAGCTTTTGAAATTTTATAATTAATATTAAGCTTTTTTCCATTAGCACCATAAAGACGCTCAGTAGTTTTCTCAAAGTATTTTGTAGGAATCAAGCTTTCTTTAATACAATTTTGATCTGTTCCTGAATCAATAAGAACACAAGTTGTGAATTTGAATTTTTTATTGACAACAATAGTCATGTTGCAATACCAATTTTAAAGTTGAATTCAGTTAATAACATTAACATTTTCTTCTTCAGTTTGAGGAATTTTGAAATCAGAATCTAATGAACAATTAGATGATGATGAAAAAGATTTAGAATGTTTTGAAGATCGTTTGGAAGAAACTTTAGATTTTCAATTGAATTTTGAATAAAATTCATTATTTAAGTCTTTTGCTTTCATACAAACGACTTCCATGTGAATTTATTTGACTTGATTTTCAAGATATGAGATTTGAGTTTTCATACTTTTAATCTCTTCTTGAAGATCAAGAATAGAAGGTTTAAATTCCTTTGAAAATTCCTTTTGAGCACGTTTGAGGATTTAATTGATATTCATATCATCAAAATCTTGTTTTGAAGGTAAAAGATAGGAGAATTTTTTCTTGAAGTCAGGCTTCTCAATCCGGTCAAAAATATCTTGAATAACTTCTTCTTCTCGAGATAAAACATTTATAGTTTTACAACCACAAATTTCTTTATCTGAGTTTAAAGAAGAATAAGAGGAATTATGAGTAGATTCATAGTCAGAATCTTCTTGATTAAGAAAAACTTGTTCTAATTCTGAATTAAACTCTTTATCAGAACTTGATTCAATAAGATTGAGAAGTTGAATTCTAGTATCTTCATCTATTTGAAGACTACTAATTTTCTTTTTGATTGGACATTTATTGGAATAATGACCAGTCTTATTACATTTCCAGCAAGTGATACTTGAAGAATTTCTTGAAATTTTCTTTTTTGAAAAATGTTTTCTTTTTGAAAATTTTTCAGAATAATTTTTGGAATATTTTCTTTTAGAAAATTTCTTATTTTGAAAAAAGTTTTTGGATTTTGAAGAAGGAGGAATGACTTTTTCAAAACCATACTGTTCACAGAAAGATCCAAGATTTTTTCGACTTCCAGATTTTTCTGTCTTCAATTTGGCTTCAAGTTTTAAATCACTACATAGATTTAAAGCTTCGATATTGATATAATTGATAATTTCTCCATAGGTAAGTGTTTAAAGGTCATCACATTTTTTTAAAATTGAATTTTTGACTTTTTTTGCAAAGAGTTTTGGAAGACCTAAAATAAATTTTTCTTTCCAAAAAGGTTAATGACAATCTTCTCTAATCATGATACGAGATAAAAATATCTCTTTGTACCATCGAAAATCCTGTAATTTTGGACATCTTAAATTTATCAAAATGTCATTTTGCATTTGAACAATATTTTCAGGAGTACCAATAAAATGTTTGATAATAGTTAAACCAAGAACGGTAAAACTATCACTAATTTCATTTCCATTTTCATCATGAATAATATTATTATTTTCATCACGTTTGACAGTAGAAAAGATAATATCCTTCTCAGTTTGAAAAAGATAATTATCCCACCATTGACCAAGCTATCCAGTGAATCCAAGAACAATATTATTAGTAGCTTCTCTTCTTGAAGTACCTTTTACAAGATAAGTTTTATAACACATGGTCATTTGTCCCATAAAATTGATAATTTGATATTCAGGAAGTCCGTCGAGATTCCATTCAACTCCGGAATTATCGTCATAAGTTCTTTGAGGTTTAGCTTTTTCGTCAAAAATAATCTTTCCAATAAGATTCTTTCTGTTTTGAAGAAAAACTTTCTCGAAAAAGTCTTCTAAAATTTTTGACACAAATGTCTTGGTCATATTTGAATTCTTTTCTTCTATCAATTTCAGAAGAAGTAACATTACATTGACTATCAAGGTTGGAAGGAGGAGCCATATCTGAAATAAGTTGGTGATTTTGGTTGATCATCATCTTTTTCGTATCCATTTTGATAATGAGGTTTTAGAATGATACGATAAAATCTGCTCCTTTAAATGAAGATTGAAATGATGATCTAGGTCTTTCTTCAGGTCTTGAAGAATAAGACTTAGCAGAATTAGATCTTTGAATTTTTGAAGAAGAACCTTTAAAGAAAATCTTGGCTTTTCCATCTAGAAAATTAAGAATTTGATTTGGAGTTGTTCTAGTTTGAGCAGGAACAGGTGCTTGAACATTATCAAAATTCCATTCGAGTCCACGGGATTGAAGATTCTATGGAATTCTTTTTGGAATTTCAACGTTTGAGTGGAAAGGATTAACTTCAATTAAAAGACTTTCGTCCCTTGGTGAAGAATGAAGAGCTCCAATATTGAGTTGAGTATTCATAAGCTTATAATATAGTCTGTATATTACTGCAAAAGCATTTGATCTACTATCAAATTCAAGATTTTTTGTTTGAATATGAAGATTGAGGGAATTGAGAATTGCTCCATCAGTGAGTTTGATAGAAAAATTTGGATAACAGTTTGAAAATAGTTAACCACTTTCTAGATCTAATTCTAGAAGTGAAAGTAATGAATTTTCAAAATTGAGATGTCTCTTATCTTTAAGAGTAATAAGAACTGGAACATCAAGACCAAGTCTAAACAAGGGCTTGACTGTTATTTGAACTAATCCAACATGAAGATATTTAAATTTCTTCTTGTGGGATTCAATGGATTCTTTTGTAAGCAAATTAATGAAAGCATTTTGACTGTTGATGGAAACAGTTTGTTCAATAGTTTTGATAACATAATTTTGAGAAAAATCAAATTTTCCTATTTCATAGATGGCATGTTTATCCATCTTTGAAATAGTCCAATTTTGCAGACGTTGTTCAATTTGAGCAATTTGAAGTTCATGAGTATTGAAATCATTTGATGTAGATGATGCTGATGCATTATCAATTTCTTCTTCTGTTTGAAAAACATTTGTTCTATTTTCATTTGATCGATTTTCAGATCTATTTTTAGATCTCGATCTCCTTAACCAATTTGTTATTGAAGACATAATTGAATTTAATGAAATTAACATAATGTATCACAATAAAAATAGTTAAATAAAATAGTAGACCGATTCTTACCAAGCCTACAAACGGGACCACCCAAACACGCCTACCACGGCAAACAACGAGCCAACGTCTATTCAGTAGACATCTCAGAATCAAAGCAAGTTCTCCTATTTGAACAGGTCCTATGATGATAAAC
Source organism: Olea europaea var. sylvestris (assembly GCF_002742605.1). Lineage (NCBI taxonomy): Eukaryota > Viridiplantae > Streptophyta > Magnoliopsida > Lamiales > Oleaceae > Olea > Olea europaea. The sequence continues at coordinate 46,753 of NW_019243807.1, read as the reverse complement.
AAAAATAACCTCACCAAACTCTCCTATGGCTCTGATACCATAATGGCCCAAGGAGAGAGAAATCAGAAAAACAGAATAAAATTTATGAAAAGAGAAATTATATTGATAATTGATACTATACAAATAATTGATTACAATATTGAAATACAAATTTGTAGAGAACAAACTTATATATATATATATATATATATATATATATATTTATCAGTAGACGAGTTGATTAGTTTTTGGAGTTTGTTGATTCGTCGAGTCACATGATTTAATCAATTTGTATACATATATATATAATAAATAATGATTTCATTATCACTTTTTCTTTCTTTATGATTTCATTATTACTTTTCTTTCTTGTATTTGTTTTTGCTAATTAATGGGTTGTTACATTGAAATTGAATAATACAATTTACAGTTGAATTCATTTTCATCCCATTAGATTACTTGAGTCGCTTCTATATTGGGCTCAAGTATAATTTATAATATCCTCAATAAATTTTTTTTTCTTATGAAGTGCTCTTCTAAAAATTTGTATGTATGCCATAGTAAAGAAATTTTCAATCGACTTATTTAACTATAACAAAGTTGCTATTGGAAAAAGGATGGAACCGATGCAGATGCAAATCATTTCAGAATACTTGATGTATGTTTGCTCCATGTGTTCGTTAGCAAACTGACAGAGACAGAAGGACCAAATGGTAAAGAAAGTTTAGAGACTAATTCAAAATAAGGTACAACTTCAACGACCAACTTTGAACAAAGATGAAGAACGTGAACATTTGCCAAAAGTTAAGCAATCAAAAATGCTTTTAACTTTGATGGGGTATAGTAGAAATTGACTCGTTATTCGGTGCATCACTCTCAAGTGTCATGAGAGTATGGAGAGAGAATACTATTAAGACTAGTCATTGTCACGTGTGTTGCACGAATGTTTTATTTATTGTGTTTTTATTGGTGTAGAAATTGTAGATTTTAAAAAAAAATGTTGAAGATTTATTGCATTATTCAAGAGTCTTGGAGCATATTATTGCTTCACCAATGCTCTATCTATAAAATCCTCATGCATAGACTTATGTTGCAATTAGTTAAATAAACCTAAAATAAAGAATGTTCATACTATCTAAAAATTCACTATCATCTAAACCAAAAATTAAAAACTATCTAGTGTACGTGTTTGATTAGTTTAGGCAAGTGTGTGAAAAAAGCTGAATGTATTAGTAATGTCATTATGTCAATAGTATGGAATTCTTAAGATATTGATAGAAAAACACTTGCACCAAGTCAAGGAAAATATTGGACGCTTGCATACATTGTTCTATTCAATTCTATAATCTATCCTTTGCGATTAATCGACTTTCTAAACACTGGAACCCATTTTCTCTATTAAACTTTCATCGGATGCACACAAAAGAAATTCTGAACAATGAGTCATCAACTGTACACAGATTATAGGAATATAATTCCCGTTAAGCACTGATTAGTCCAATGATTTTTAGCAAAATTGACGAAAAGGTCAAACTCAATCAATCAAAAACTATAGTTTGTAAGAAATCATCACAACCAATAAACTTGAAATTGAAACAAGTGGTCTAATATAATTTTTGCTCAATTGCAAGTTAGTTGCGTGGGGATGAATCCAAGGATATACGAAAAAACATTTTGATAGATTAGTTTTAAGTTACAAGTTTTTGATAGATTAGTTTTTAGTTACAAGTTAGTTGCAGGAGAGTATGAGATATGTTTGTAAAAGAGTTGAACAAATGCGAATGCTGGAACTTTTTACTCAGTTATTGCAACAACATATTTAACATTGACATCATATTCGACAATAAAAAGGTAATTTTAGGAGGTAATTATGTTATATGTCACTCATCCATAGTAAAATATTGTAAAGACACACATTAACTTATCAAATCTCCATGAGAAATGAATTTTTATAATAATTGAATTAAATGAGAAGCATAATGCACGTGGACAAGAAATGAAATAGAAGCATCCACTTTGCGCAGCATTAAATATCAAGTTTACTTCATTTAGTATACCATTTACTCACTTTTTTGTTTACTTCTTTATACTTTTAATTGAGAAAATTGCTATAGATATCAATAGTCATTCAATGAAATAATAAGGTACCTTGAAACAAAAAATCAAACAACTTTCATATTCTATTTACTAACTGTAGTAATCCATTCTTGCTAATACATGATATCAGAATAACAATGTAAATTTAACTAAACAATACTTGTTCAGCATGCTTGTCTTGGGAAGCAAGAAATTTTAACTGTATTGATGCAACTCTTCCATATTCCTCATAAAGCATATAGCCAGTCCAAAAAATAAACAAGTACTCCGCAATTATATGGATGAAAAATCTAATATTCACCCATAACAAAGAAACTTAAAGGCATTGCAGATGATTAATAAAATGCAATTTAAAAAATATACATTTATAACTCCAAAATCTAAGGCGTGTGATGTGAAAGCTATTCCAGCAGAAGTGTTCATCCATTTATCTGTAAAAATAAATTCTCAAGAGTCAAAATATCTCGTTTCCCAAATGAAAAACTATATTTAACCTTGGATAAACAAAAGTAGAAAATCTTGTAGGTGAAAGTACAAAAAAAAATTTTAAAAAAATAAAGGAAACGAAAGATTAAAAGAAGAGGTGTGGAGGTAGGATAAGAAAGATTAAAAAATAGCAGAAAAATAAAAAGAAAAGCCAAAGTATATAAGAAATCTATCATTAAAAAAGAAAAATTATATTAGTAAAGGAATATACATCTAGCAACCACCAAACTGTAAGATGCCAAAAACTCTAGCTTAACATTCAGGAAATTTATTAAATTTATTACTACAACTATAAAAAGAAAATGATAAAATTTCCAAAATTTTAATTACATAATCATGAATGAAAACCAAACATCCAGCAAAAGGCTTTTTTTACTATGAAACCGTAAAAGTTTTTTAAAAAATTAGGTCAAAACCTCTTCTTGGATCCAAGAAATCGAAGATCCTCTATATCATCTGCCGTAAACACCTGAAATATAGTAAAACTATAAATACATGGCATGTTGAGAGATAATATATGAATTGAGCAAAAATTTCACAATTTGGGTGAGAGAGGGGAGTTTGAGAGAAAAAGAAATGGGTTGAAAATTGGAAGAGAGAAGAAAGATAAATGGATGTTGCGTAAAGAAAATAGATGTTGCGTGAAGAAGTAAGGAAAAATAGATATTGCGTAAAGAAATGAAAAAGAGTAGGGAAAGAGAGAGAGAGAGAGAAGGATAAAAAAAAAAGAAAAAAGAAGAAGAAAAAATTACCAATAAAAAAAATCTTTCCGCACAGTACGGAGAGATTTATTTTTATTTTTCGCTCATAACAGTTTTTATTAATAGATATTGACTAAAGAATTGGAGAAAAGTAGGAAAAGTGAGAGAGAGAGAGAGAGTGAAAAAAAATTACCGAAAAAAATAAGATCTCTCCGCACTGTGGAGAGTGCGCTCCAACTCTCTGCATTGTGCGGAGAGATGGAAAAATGGCTCCGCACTGTGCAGAGAGGTGGAGAGATGGTCTCTCCACAGTGCGGAGAGTATTTTTTTTTCCCTCATGGCAGTTTATAGATATTAATTTTTTTTTTAATGGTGATGGCAATGCGTGTGAAAGAACATTCATAAACAAAATTCTTTGCTTCATTGTCGTTTTTATTTTTGCTCATGGCAATATATACTATGTTGAAGAAGTAACAAAAATAAATATTACCCAAAAAATGGAGAAAAGTAGGGAAAGCGAGAGAGAGTAAAAAAAGGGGAAAAAAGAAGGAAAAAATTACTGGAAAAAAGGAAGAAAATATCTTCGCACCGTGCGGAATAACTCTCCACACAGTGCAAAGAGATGGTCTCTAACTCTCCGCACAATGTGAAAAGTTTTTTTTTTTTTTTTTTTTGCTCATGGCAGTTCATATATACTATGTCAAAGAAGTAGGGAAAAATAGATATTGCCTAAAAAATGGAAAAGTGGCCTGGTAGATTTTAATAATTCTTGAGCACATATCTCTAATATATACTTGGGCACATTTTGTAAAATCGGAGAAATATATGGTTAAAATTTTGTGAATCCCATATATATAATCCCATTATATATATGGTTAAAAATTTCATTTTCAATTATTTTAGGCAAGAGTTTTGAGAATGACCTAAGTTTGTTTCCAATTATTTCTAATAATTCGACAAGAGGTGCTAGTTTTAAGCATAAAAAACGTGTGTAATTGAAGAATAAAAGAGTTGATGAATAATTGTCTGTATAAACATACATAATTGATTTTAATAATTCTTGAGCACAGTACGAAAAGTGCACTCCGCACCGTACGAAGAGTGTCGAGAGTTCTCTCCAACTCTCCGCACAACTCTCCGCACAGTGCAGAGAGTGCACTCCGATTGCACTTCTCACCGTGCGAAGAATGCGGAGAGTTGGAGAACTCTCCGCACAATGCGGAGAGTGCACTTCGCACCCACACCATGCGAAGAGTGCGGAGAGTTCTCTCCAACTCTCCTCACAGTGCGGAGAGTGCACACCGCACCGTTCTCCAACTCTCCGCACTGTGCGGAGAGTTCGCTCCAACCCTCCGCACAATGCAGAGAGATGGCTCCGCACTATGCGGAAAGTGCGAAGAGATTTTTTTCTCATGGCAGTCTATATATATATATTAAAAAAATAATAGATAAAACAACCAATTGCAATAAATTTTAAGTTCAACAATCCAATTGGAAGTACGGCTTTCCCATTAACCAAACTAATAAAAATGAATGAAATGGACCAATTGTAATAATTTTTGCAATTAGTTTTGAAAATTTCGTCGCCTATTTTTCCCAAAAGTAATCATATTAATTGTGTCAAAGCCATCAAATTGAATTTTAGAAACATATTGTGTGAAGTGTCTGGTGCATGTGCGGACACTCCGCACCAATTTGAGAGCGAACTCCAAACTGTCCGCATCACACCAATTTGGATGTGCAGACAGTCCGCACACATTGTGCGGAGTGTCTGGTGCATGTGCGAACACTCTGCACCAATTTTTTGAGGCAGCAGAAGCAGCGCCTTAGAGTCTGCACAATGTGTGGACAATCCGCACACATTGTGTGGAATGTCCAGTGCATGTGCGGACACTCCGCACCAACTTTTTTGAGGCAGCAGAAGCAGCGCCTTGGAGTGTAGCCTGATGCTGAGTGATATTAGCATTTGCACCAACTGAGCCATAAGATGTACTGGTTGCACTTATACCTGTGTCCCTCCAACAAAGTTAGTTTGTTGTTTTATACAAGTATGATTACCAATTCATCAATTTGAATCAAAACCATCAAAATAAGTGCATATTTGGCAAAGCTTAAATTATAATTCAAGTTGCTCAAACATAGTTTGAAGCAAACCCATCAAATTAAGTGCATGTTTGGCAAATCTTAAATTATAATTTAAGTTGGTTAAACATACTTTTACCCACACATTTTGTAAAATCGCAACTTATAAATACTTATAAGCACTCCCAAGCATTCTTTAAGTCAACTTTCTATGTGCATATTTTAGATTGTAACATGTTTTGTATTCATAAATCAGAAAGGACATAAAAAGCATAATTATTAGAAATATACAACTGTAATTTTCACTTAAAAAATATACACCATCTCTCCGCACTGTTCGGAGATTTTTTATTTTATTTTTTGAAAAAAAAAAGGCCATTAATATATAGTATTTGGATCTAGGAACTGGAGATGAAAAATTACAACAAATACAAGCACAAAAAAAGAAAGAAAAACAACCTGAAAAAGGGAGTTGTAAGTAAAAACAAAGCATTCTATATTAATAAACTAACATAATTATATATAAAAAAATGACCAAACTTAGTTTATTACAAGCATTCTCAAACAACTGCTAAAAAAATCTCTCCGTACAATTCGAAGAGATCAACTGATCTCTCCGAACTGCTGAACTCCGCACAGTGCCATCTCTCCACACTGTTCGAAGATTTTTATTTTCGACAAAATCTTAATACATATTAAAACTGAGATCAAAGCTAAAACAAATACATGCACCAAAAATACAAATGAGATGAAAAATTAAAACAAATACAAGCATAAAAAACATATAGCATAAGCACTACTAAATATAAACCTGTTAAACTGAATATCCTTAAACGTTAATCAGAATGAAGTATAAAATGAGGTTGCACTTCATGCATCAGACTTTTCAGTTGAGGATTCTCATGCTTTCTCTTTCTTTCGCAAGCTCGCCTATTCTTAAACCAATCACCGATATTTTTTTCAAAAATAATAGAGTTACGTGGCGATAAGGTGAAAACTATATGTAGAATTTCTGTGTCGTTTGGACATTTATTTCCCAAAAAAAAAAAAACAGAGAGAGAGAGAGAGAGAGATATTAGCCACGCACATAGATCTCCCATAGCTCTTTTGGAAAATCTACAACAACTAATTTAATAGAACAACGCCGGAAATTTTGGGAAGAAAGAGTTTGGAAAGGCCGAAGAGAAATGTTGCGTGTCAAAATGGATATGCGGTCTTATTTGTGATTCACATGAAGATTAAAAAAATAATAATAATAAAAATACATCATCTGCAATAAAATGGGATTAGTATACCGTTGTATGAACAATACCAACCCCTTCGGCTTTTTATAAGAAGTTAGAAACTACAATCGAGAAAGAACATTCACCGAAAGGCCACTAAGGACCGACAGGGGGAATGAAAAATGCCCTCTAAGGCCAAAGGCTTGAGTTCTTAAGTGCTCTCCTGATTCCAAATATGGTATATTAAAATCAATAAGCAGCACAAAAAACCAATCTATTAAAAAGAAGATAATATGTCTTCCATCAAACTGAAACTTGAAACAGGAAAAATATGAAACCAATCACAGGAAACGTAACAATATGAATTCCAGGATTCTTGTGCCTCGTGCACTTAGATAATAGTTGAATTTGTGTTCACGAGAATCAAAACCAGAAATTTTCACCTACAGACCACGCGTATCAGATAGAATAATGCCTGAAAGATTCCACAATATACATTACCACGAAGACGAGTGGTGCTGGAATTAGGGGACAATTATATCCTTGAAGTACTCATGCTCAAGGGCACTTCTCGCAGTGATTCTTCTGCTGGGATCCAAAGAGAGCATTTTCTGTAATAGAAATGACACAGTGAATTAGCAACACAAACATCTGTCCCTTTTTCTATCAGAGAAAAAGTACGAGTTTTGATACTTTTCTCTAAGCCAACCCAAATATGCTAAAAGTAACATTCAATTTTGCAGAAAAATCATGTTAGAATCCATTCATAGAACTTGCATCTATTGTGAAATGTTCTTGATGAGTCATAGAAAATAATCTGAACTTACAACAAGGAGATCAAGACCAGCGGCATCAAGATTCGGGACGACAGCTGCAATATCCTAGAAAATCGAGCAAATCATTTAATATCATCTGATGAATCCTGGATATTTCATACATTAGGTAAGGAAACTATATAACTTAATGCCAACTTCAATTACCTTACGAGGCCACTTTGGAAATGCAGATTTGAAATCAGGCAGTGAAGACACTCCAGGCCAAGTATCTTCATTTGGGGTGCCCATAACTCTTCATTACAAAATATGGAAACTTTAAAAGACAATAAATAAATCATATGATTTCAGATAAAGAAATGTTTCCTTAAAAATCATCTCCAACTCACACCCTCATCCCCAAAGGGAAAGGAAAGGTAAAATGTGGACAAAAGAAGATTATCGACAAACATAAACAGGAGAAGTATATGAAAATAGGGTTATCCGAGGGACACAGTAGAGAAAACAAAATAGCAATAGTCAAAGAAATCTCCCATCAAGGGGCTTATAGCTATCCAAAAAGAGGAGATGATTGCAGAGTAGAAATCATAGTATGGAAAGAATTAGCACCTGAAAATCCTAAACAGTTCGTCAATCTCAGAGTCCCCAGGAAACAATGGCCGCCGGTTCACCATTTCAGCAAATATACAGCCAACTGACCACACATCAACAGGAGTAGAATAGTGACGTGATCCAAGTAATATTTCTGGTGCCCTATACCACAGCGTCACCACCTGCAAAGAAGCATAAAACTTGAAGCTATATGACATTTTGGATCAAGTGAGATAATGATTGGTAATGATGAAAATTCTAGGAACATAAAAAAACAGAGATCTTCAGGTCTTTATTTGCTTTAATTTTACAGCAAGAAGGATTTACTTGAGTTTATAAACTACAATCTCAGCATGAAATAAGATAACGTCATGGCAAATAAAAAATGCCATTAGGAACATTACAGACAGTTGAAATTTGTAGAGAACCACACTAACCTGGTCCAATTACAAAATTTAACCCTCACACTAATTTTTACTTAACCATCTTTTAATCCGACTTTTAAATGCCCTTGACAATTATGTAATAAAATCAGATACGACAATACTTGGAAAATGAATGTGGAAATGCAAATAAAAAAATTATCAGTGATGCACAATTACCATAGATGGATGAAAATAACAAAGTTTCACAA
>NW_019243807.1:32811-37922 GCF_002742605.1 Olea europaea var. sylvestris | reverse complement strand
AATCTTCTCAACTTTTTCATACTGTCTCCAGAATTAGCAGACATCACAATCCGTACAACCATGACTATATGTGAAAAAGAGTCAAGACAAAATTATGTTTACCTGCTCCATCTAATCCACAGCAAACACGTTCATTGATTAGTGGATCACAATTAGAGAGAAAAATAAAATGAGGTCAGGCCACTTTACAACATTATATAAATCGTAAGCTGAGTCTACAAACAACTACATACATTAACCACACTTTGCCTTTTTTGTGAAGCAATTCACTTAATTATTTATCACATCACAGAAAGCTCATTTTAACATAATTTGGAAAGAAAAATAAATCCTCGTAAAAGTTATTTACGAAAACTTGCATTATGAAAAAAGTGCATGCTAAAATTATCATATTAATTTTACCGTAACGCTCGTAGATCAAAATTTCGAAGGTATCTACACATTGATTGATACAAAATTAGTTGATCGGTAGCATATAAATGTTTTCCGAAACTAGAACAAATTTACAAGAATCGACGGTATCTAGCGCTTCGGTATAGTACATTGCATTCAAATAAGTACAACATAAGGACCAGAAAGTCAAGAAATGTTTCTCAAAACCGTAGGTTTAAGCTTCAATACCAGAAAACCGATCACACAATTTAAGTTTTACCATCATTCGGTAAAAAATAATAATAATAATAATTAATTTTCAAACCCAAAAATTTCAAGTATAAGGGAAAATCAAAGTAGAAACTGTACTAGAGTATATGTTATAAAATTATACTTACAAAATCAAATTAATTAATTTGAAAATTAAACATTCAGTTGAATGAACTGTAGAAATTTAACGAATTGAATGAATTAACATCAAATTATAATAAAAAGCATTAGACAACAAATGAACGTGAGTGGAGAAAACCGCTATACGTACGTACATATTAGTTTAAATCACAACAGAAATTGTACGATAAAATACAACATACAAATTTACTTACAAAATCAATCCAAAATTCGGACTTTAATTTGAAAACTAAACATTTAGTTAAATGAATATAAAACTTAATAAACTAAGCCATTGTTTGACCTGATTTTTCCATTAAAATACATTCTTAAACGTTGATTTGATATCATTTTAACCACACATTCTTAAATAAAATAATATTATACGTAAATCAAAATTTTTTTCTTATATTTTAACCACATATTTTCAATCAATATAGTATTTAAAAATTTATTTTCTCCTGTAAAATAGGAAATAGGACTCAAACAAGGGCTAAATCAACTCACAATAAACAATTAAAAAGTATTAAATAAGAAAATGAGCTCGTGAGTAGAGTGATTGACCATACATACACATTAAAAGTTTGAATAACAATTGTGCTAAAAAATGATGAGAATCAGAAATGAAGGAACTTACTGGAGTGCAGACGGACGAAATTTTGGGTGGGGGTCCGAGGGAGTAAGAATTGAGAGGGAGAGGTTTTTATAGAGGAAATGGTGGCCACAAAAAACATATAATTTTTCAAAATGATCGACTACTGTTTAAAAAAAAATTAAAAATTTGTAAAAATCTTAAAAACATTGAAAACTCAAAATTGCACCTGACATTTCACTTTCAAATCGACGTCTCGAGAAAGAAAGGGAAGAAAAAATAAGGAAACCGACGAGTTTTTCTTGAGAGGAGACCAACCAGCCACCGTTGGAAACGAAGAAAGTAAGTTTTACATAATTTTTTCCCCATTATCTATGTTAAAGGTTTATTTTGTTGGAAATAGTAGTAAAAATCTTTGTAGAATATGTAAAATTAATAAAAACTAAATTTTTTTAGGGTTTGGTTGCCGGAGATCTCCGAGCAGAGGCAGTCTGCCTCTACTCTTGAAGAAGACGGCATTGTCCTTCTGTTAATAGACAGCCCACCTCTGCTCTTGAAGAAGACGGCACTGTCCTTCTGTTAACCGACTGCTTGTTTGGGCCGTCTGTAGAATAATTTTTTATTTTAGTTTTTTTAATAATCAAAATACGCAATTAAATTTTAATTACAGATTAATTGAAAGAAGTTTCTAACATTTGAAATAAATAATTTAAATAATGAAATAATTAAATCAAATAATTTAAATGAACAATTGAAATGAAAAATCATTAGAATAAATAATTAATTACTCACAAAAATAAATAATGAACATTTAAATAATAATTAAATGATTATTTAAATGATAAATAAATAAATGTTATTAATCAAAATACGCAATTAAAATTTAATTGATACAAATTTCTAACATTTGAATTAAATAATTATTTTTTTTGTTCAATAAATAATTTAAATAATATTTCCATATTTCAATTACAGATTAATTGAAAGAAATTTCTAACATTTGAAATAAATAATTAAATATTTACGTTTACTTGTTTAATAAATAATTTAAATAATGAAATAATTAAATCAAATAATTTAAATGAACAATTGAAATGAAAAATCATTAGAATAAATAATTAATTTCTCACAAAAATAAATAATGAACATTTAAATAATAATTAAATGATTATTTAAATGATAAATAAATAAATAAATGTTATTAATCAGAATACGCAATTAAAATTTAATTGATATAAATTTCTAACATTTGAATTAAATAATTATGTTTTTTTGTTCAATAAATAATTTAAATAATATTTCCATATAAGTAATTAAATCAAATAATTTAAATGAACAATTGCAGCAAATAATGAAAAACATTTGGAATAAATAATTAATTGAAATGCACAAAAATAAATAATGAACATTTAAATAATAATTACATGATTATTTAAATGATAAATGAATAAATGTTAATATTGAAAATATTAATTAAAGTTTAATGAAATAAATTTCTAACATTTGAAATGAATAATTAAATATTTACCTTTGTTCGTTCGGTAAATAATTTAAATAATCGATTCATATAAGTAATAAAATCAAATAATTTAAATGAACAATTCAAATAAATAAATGAAAAAAATTGGAATAAATAATTAATTGAAACGCACAAAAATAAATAATGAATATTTAAATAATAATTAAATGATTATTTAAATGATAAATGAATAAATGTTAATAATCAAAATATTAATTAATGTTTAATTGAGATAAATTTCTAACATTTGAAATAAATAATGAAATATTTGCGTTTGCTCTTGTTCAAGAAATAATGTAAATAATCGATCAATATAAGTAATTAAATCAAATAATTTAAATGAACAATTGAAACAATTAAATGAAAAATAATTGGATAAAAATAATCAAAGTAAGTAATTAAAATGTAGATAAACAATTGAAATAAATATCTAACATTTAAAATAAATGATTAAATATTCGCTTAATAATTAAAATAAATATTGAATAAACAACTAAAGAAAAATATAAGAAATAATTACATGTTTACGTCTAAATGTTCAATAAATAATTTAAAGAAAATAATTAAATATACAATTATAATAAATAATTAAAATTAAGCTTTCAATAAACAATTAAAATAAATGTTAAATAAACAAATAAACAATTGAAATAAATAATTTAGATAAACAATTGAAATAAATAATTAAAATTTAAATAAAAATAAACAATTCAAATAAGTAAGAAATATAAATTTTCAAAATAATTTATATGAAAGTAAATATAAATAATCAAATTTAATTAAATAAAGAATTGAAATAAATTTCTAACATGGATTAAAATAAATTATGAAATAAATAATTTTATAAAAATTAGTTTTTCCCTTTTTTATAAGTTGTTGTGTGTAATTTTTATTATTTTCTTTATTATCTGTTATTTCGTGCGTATATTACTTACAGTTTGGTTAGTTGAATTTTGTGACATTATGTTTCAAATATTGGAACATTTGAAATTTTGTAGGATGGATTACCATTTGGATGCAGCCTTGAAACAGGTTCCTGGCAAAGTTACGTCGAACTGTAACTTTGCCAGTTTCACAACAGTGTTGGATTCACTGGACGAGTAGCACGCGGAGATATTACGTCGATCCTGCCTATGATCCCTGTATTTACTGCGATCTGTACAGTTCTTTGGACAATTGATCGATTTATTACTATGTCGGCTGCTTAAGCCGGTTGATGAAGATGTCCTTCACTTTGATTTTGGGGGCAAGGTTGCTATATTTTCTATATTCGAGTTTGCCTTCATCACTGGATTGAAATGTACGGGTGAAGAGGCAGCAAGAGCCAGTATTTCGACAGACAAGAGGCTGCTGAATGATTATTTTAATGGGCACACGACAATGACACTGGCGCAGTTAGAAGATGCATTCAGGGGATGCGACCAGATGTCCGACAAGTTGAACTTGAGGATGATATTTATAATAGAGAGCGTACTGAGGTGTCATCACAGGAAGACTTCGATTGACTTTTTCATTTGCAAGTTGTTGATAACATCGATACGTTCAACAGCTATTCATGGGGGAGAAATAAATTAGCTTGTGATTTATTTGAATTTAATGGTGTTCCGTAGATATTAAGCCGTATTTCTTTAAAATAATTGTACATATTGTAACGTTTAAACATTGTATATTTCATTCATTCATTTGTAATTCTGAAATAATTGTAAAACAAATATTATTTTTTTAACATTTAAATTTTTTTTTAATTTATGTGTTTATTTAAATGTTTCATGACGAATTTATAATGTTTTGGTATATTGTGGAGAATGCACTGAGTTTTAAAAAATGATTAACTTCAAATATTACGCAACTAATTAATGAAATATTAAAATAAAAAAATAAAATCTAATAATTAACATTAAGAATATGCGTGAATAATTAATATTAATGTTATAAATAATGTTACATAAACTTCAATTATACATCTGTTACGTTGTCATGCAGAGGGATCTGACTTGTACAAAATCTTCTAGTATGTCATGTTGCACCGCACTTACGAGGTCGGGAAAATTATTCGATCAATGATATTCTATACGTACATGTACGTCCAGGATTACGTGGGCCGACTGCTGGTGGCAACAAATTATTCAATAAGAGAATGTGATCAGGAACTTTCCACTCGACTTCATTCGGTACAGGAAATATGGTTTCGACATATGCTGCTCTCCAAGAACCAGTCGTGTAATAAGCATTGCATAA
>NW_019243807.1:23976-26976 GCF_002742605.1 Olea europaea var. sylvestris | reverse complement strand
CGATCATATTTCACCTCTTGACTCCTTTCCTCATCCGATTAACCTCTAACACTCTTGAATCTTCATTCCATTTCCCGTCTCATTTATGGATTATTTGCAACTTGGTCCTCGAACTATCACTTTGCTCCATTTTAGTCTTTTTTCGGCTCTTTTCTTCTCAATTTCACCATGTTCATCGGTGTTCCCTACAATTCACAAATATAACGAGATTAAGTCACAATTCAATCATTTTACTCATTATTAAGTCATGTTTGTGACCTAAATAAGTGTGCAAAAACACACTTATCAGTGCGCAACCGTGATTCTCAATGCCGACGTCAAAATTTGGGCAGCACTGTGCGTGGTTCACTGCATTCGAATAGGCAAAATCTTTCCCATTTTCTTTAGATGTTGGTATGGAGTTGAAGAATGGGATAAGGACATGTTGATGGTGTGGAAATCCGGTGGTTTGTCTGGCGGTACAGTGGTCGGGTTCGTGAGTAGAAGGTGTCGGCTTGAGGTGGAGTAGATGCAGTGGAAGTGTGGAACTGGGTTTCTGTCATTTTACAAAATGGCGTTTTCCGTCTTTTCAATTTTAGCATCTTTTGGCTTGAAAATAGGGAAAATGACTTTTTTTCGTTTTCTGTTTTCTTCACAATTTTTTTTTTCAAAAACTCATTTTTGAAAACGGGAAATCAAACGTGTTTTCATCTTTTTGAAAAATTAAAAACTAAAAATGGCCCGAAAATGATAAACCAACCAGCCCCTAATTTATCAATCTCTCATAAACAATGCAACCCAAAGTCGGTGGAAAAACTCAAAAACAGGTCATACAGCTATTTGAGCCCTATTTTTATGAAAAATGAGCTTTGTAACAGTAATGTTTTGGAAAATATAGTTAAAAAGTATGGAAAATTTTGAATATTCGTGTAAAATTATTTTATTCAGATAGTATGGTTCAAAACGAGTAAAAAAAAAAAAGAATTTCTAGATAATGAGGTTCATAGAGCCGTTTGGCCTACATTAAATTAAATTTCATTTTTCTCTCTCTCATTTTCAATTATACAATATTCCATAAAATAATATTACACGTAAATCGAAAAACTTTTTTTATTTTTGAAACCACACATTCTCAAAAAGAAAAATACTATTCTAGTCATTATAATTTAAAATAAACGAGGGCTTTTAAAAAATGGGTACTTCCCAAATCTCGAGATCGCACGATTCACACCTATATATTTTCAATCATGCTTGGTGTACAATTTTTTTTACAATATTGTTGACACATGCCACTCGACTCGTTTTCATTGAACAGTTTAAAAAATAATTTATCTTCCAACCAACACATTTTTTACACATACAACATTGTCAACAATGTTGTCAAAAATTATTGCACAAATGACATTATCCATATATTTTGGATTTTTTTAGAGTTTGTCTTGACTATTGCCACTGTAGTTGTCTACTTAGTAGTGATGGCAAAGGGACGGGGTCGGGGTAGGGGGCTTGCTATTGGTACACAACATTGATTATTAGGATGAACAAGGTTTTTTGTGTTTTTTCCTTTGATATTGTTACAAAAGTTGTAATCCCACACACTTTAATATATTTTTAAATTTGTTCAATTGAAAATGTTATATCTTTTTATATTTTTTTATCAATATAATATCAATTTGATAAAGTTGCATAATGGTATATATAAATTAGTGAAATTTGATAAGATTTGTACAATTGAGGATACTAGAAAATAGGTCACATCCCTCTATTTGAAGCAAGTTGAACCTTAATCTTTTAATTAAAAAAAATTCACGTGGCAGGGTGCCACGCACTGCGACGATGCTAGTTTTTTTGCTCCATTCGGCGTGGGGTAAATTGCTATCACTACTACCTAGGGCTTACATAGATTAGAGCCCATAAAGCTTTCAATGTTTATTTATAAATAAATTCATAAAATGCACATAGAAGACATCATATAAGTCGACCTAAGAATCCAAAAATCTCAAGCTTCGTAATGGTTTACCCGGCCATAATGCTGGGATTAGAAATCCTGTATTTTACATATCCATACGATTGAGTCATTGGGTTTCTCGTGCCGAGATGTGAGGTGCAAGTGCTAATTATCACCCCGGGGTATGCGGTAGCACCCTTGACAGGCACTCCAGAACCTGTCAACACTCGTGAGTACAATGTGTTTGAAATTGAGATAGTTAGCAAAAAAAAAAAATAATAATAATAATAATAAATCTATATCGTTATAACTCATGGCAAAAATAGTCCCAATCATTTCAAATTTGTTACACCCTCGTTTCAAACATTTATTGCGGAGTTGGTCAGTTTTATCATGCTCCATTAAATCCCATCGTGTTTTGTTAAATCCTTCCGTGAAATATAGATAATTGGCATAAAAGTACATATCATTTATCTTCATTGCGCAATTTTTTCATATCGCTTAAATTTTGACATTTGGAGAACTCATATCAATCTTTCTTCGCACAAAAAGTCATTACAATCTATTTTCTCTATTAAGGCATTGTAGAGTGACTAATTTATCTAATAAACTATCTAAACACTTTTTCAGAACTTATATATTTATAAAAAAAGTAGATTTTAACGTAGTTATTAAATCCTACTCAAGGCGTTGACCAGATTTAGGTATTATTGAGTTACTGGTTGGACTAGTGGGACGGTGATCCGAGCGATCACTGCTAAAAAATAGCTTTTCACTTACGAAAAATTACCACCGGATGCAATCGTTTAACATGTGGATCTTCCTCTATTACCAACGGATTGCATCCGTTGGTAATTAGAAACGGATTATCTGTTGGTAAAAGTATTCACTTTTAGCTACAATAATCAGCAACGGATTTTTCGTTGGTAAAGATGATATCTCTTTACCAACGGATATTCTGTGTCTAATATAACCGTGTAACATTTTGATCTTTTACTTACGGATATTCCGTTGGTAATTAGAAACGGATTATCCGTTAGTAAAAATGATATCTCTTTACCAACGGATATTCC
>NW_019243807.1:12714-23635 GCF_002742605.1 Olea europaea var. sylvestris | reverse complement strand
ATGATCCGTTGGTAACTATCAGCGACCCTCAAATTACCAACGGATTTATGATTGTAAATATTTCGTTGGTGAAGATTATTAGCAACAGATATTGAGATTTTAGGAACGGAAAATCTGTGCCTGAAATTCTGTTTTTTAGTAGTGAATGAATCATTGTTTAAAAATAATTTAATTTTTTTTGAAGTATGAAATTTTCTCCCTAAGACAAAATTAATGTTTTCTAGTTATTTATCGCTAATTTTTCCATCTTTAAATTTTTGATTTTGTGAATTCATTTATAAGTGATAATTGTTATATTTTAATTTTATAAATTTGCGTATTATATGAAAAATTATATTTCATTATATACAAAATATTTATTAGTTATTGATCAAATATTATATGTAGTAAATATTCCGTTCATCTCAATTAAAATTAATCTTTCAATACATTACTAAGTCTGTAAAATAATTATTTGATATTACAAAATGAAGTAAAATGTTGGACTATAATTTTTTTCATAATCGTAAATGATTCACGATGGAAAATGACAAGAAAGTGTTGTCGGTTCCAATGGCGATGTTGTCGTTCTTGTTAGCTTGAAGTTTTTAGAGCCTTATATTTTCAAAGTAAAAATCTCGAAAACGATCGAGCGGGTTGGGGGGTTCATCAAAAAGCGCTGATTGATCCGAAATTTGACCGAGTCAATTACGCTCTGGTTACTTAATCCCACCCTGCCCAATCAAAATACTAGGGTGACAGATTTCCAACCCGACTGACCGGATCAAGCCAAATTTCATAGTTGTTGATTTAAGCTACAAACAAGGTTTAATTAGATAAATAATCATAAAGAGTAATGATATTTAACTTTATTGAGATTACAATCCCAATTTAGGTGATGTTAATGTGACATTAAATGATGGATGAAATTAAATAAGTCATTTAATTTCACATTTCATTCAGTTTATTATCTAATGTCACTTAAATTGAAATTGCAACTCCAGCGAGGCTTCATAGCATTATTCAATCATAAAATACGAGGCAGTTTGAAAATTCGGAGAAAAAGTAATTTTTAATTTGTTTACGGTGAATTCTCCTTTCCTATCACAATTCAAGCCTACCACCACTCCCTCTCTCATAATTAATTAATGCCTAGTATTTACTGTTAAAATTCGTTCCACCTGCAACAATATTCATTAAATTTGCAAGATTAGGTTTTTGAACTTTTTCAGTTTTCTCCAGAGGTGCACCCATTCGACCCCTTCAACCATCTCCGGGCTAGATTGCAAAACCTTAGTTTTACATCTAAAAGTGTAAAATTTCTAACGTAGTTATATCATCTTTCTAATATAAAATATATTCACATTTAACACGATAAAAAATTTGGAAAATACTAGTCTGTCAAGGTGCATTTACCAGGTCTTGTACAGGTTCCTCACAACGAGGTGGGCCCCAAGTCGGCCCCTCATGTAAAAAAAAAAATTGCAAAAAAATAAGTTGACCCACTATTGTGAGAAGTCCGTACAGTTTCTATATAAAAAAAAAAAAGGCCTGACAACGTAGCAGCTCCCAAAAAATTAATAGTAGCGACTAAATGTTAATTTATCATAAGCACGTCGTGAGTATGTCAAGATTTTAATAAGAAAAATCAAGTTACACAGTGCAACATCCCTTGTTACTTATAAAGAAAAACTATGACATGCTACAGTTCGTTTTAATTACAACTAGTGGAATTTTCTAAAATGTCACAAAATTTGAAAGTTCCAAAAAAAAATTGTCATTTTCACTTTATGTGAGCAAAAATGTCACTTTTTTGGGGGTGAAATGTCCAAATTATCTTTAATGACACATTTTGATTAGCATTTAATACTTGATTTGAATGAAAATGATTGTGTTGATGTGATGATTTATTTTGTATATAAAAATATAGATAAATATGTATTATATTGATTAATATGAATTTGTGTTAATAAAAAATGGTAAAAGAAATTGACAAATGAAAAATGAAATATAAACAAATATATTATCTTATTCTCTTACAAACCCTAACTTTTCTTCATCTTCTTCATTTTCATTGATCAATAAGACATTTCTCTTGCATTTTTCATCCATTTTGAGATGTTAGCAATTAGAAATTATTTATATTTTATTTTTTTAGCATTTTGTTTTGTAAATGTTAAATACAATATAGACATATTTATTTGAAACTTTTAAGACTATTATGTGTTGATTTGTTTGGTTTTGGAATCCTTCACAAAATTTCATTATCAACATTAAGGTTTTGAGTAATTTCTTTCATATAAACCAAACAATGTTTTGATTAAATGTCTATTTAATGACAATGTCAATCTGACCTTTTTATTTTCTCAGTTCGTAGTTCAATAGTAATGTTCACACTAATGTGCTGGATAAGCCTAAGTTCCACCCACTGTCGTCTGCTTCCCGAAATTTTCGACAGTTCAACTGTCGAATTTGACATTTACAAATCGTCAGGTTAGACGTTTGAAATGTCAAACCCGACATTTACAAACTGTCGGGATATACAATTTTACTGTCAATTTGGACACTTCAAAACGATGGAAACCCTTAATTTGACATTTTTCTATTGTAGGGATTGACGTATTATGTAGTGCCACTTTCAAGTTATTAAATTCCAACATACTAATTCTGCGGAATTCTTACCGTTGCAATCCCAACATTTCAAATATGAACAATCATTTGCGGTTCATCGTGTCATATGTGCGAAAGTTTGTTCATGCGGGTGACGAATGGAAGTGGACTGAGGACAAAATCACTTCTATTCTGGTCCGACAAGTTCAATATTTTTGTTCAAAGGAGTTGCTACAACTTATTGGGCTGTAGAGTTCAAACGATTTGTATCACCCACACTGTTTATCGTTTACAAAAATTGTGAACATTAAATCATGCATACCATTTCATCTTGATTGGAGCATGGTACGCATGACATTTTAAAGCACGTAGAAAGAAGTGCTCGTTATGTTTTGAAAGATAATGATGACCGATGATATTACCGTGGTTCACGAATGTTTTCGAGTGACACAAATCTGCACATATTCATTTCAATCATACATTTTCAATTGGATACCAGTTGTAATCGATAAATCGAACGAGTTCCGAAAGTAAAAAACTTATAAAATGCAACCAAACAGTCTTTTAGTTGGATACCAATTTTAATATCTAGATCAAACGAGTTCCTAAAGCAAGAAACTTATAAAACGCACCAGTTTTCATTTCAATTGGATATCAGTTTTAATAACTAAATCGAATGAGCTCCAAAAGCAAGATACTTATAAAATGCACANACGTGTGCACCAACATTTTGACACTCGTTCAGTTCATGAGTACAAATCTGCACATATATTACCTAGGCACAACTTATCGAAAACTCACCAAATCATTCCTAATATTTTGTACATGTTAATGTGAAACACTCGTGCAATGTTATGATTAATGAAAGTTCGACTTGTGGTATAGAGCAGGGGTAAGAACTGAGCTGTCATTCCTGAAAGTTCATCTGTCTAGAAATATAGAGGCTAACTGTCGGGAACGACAGTTCAAACGCGATGGAATTTCTCTACATTAGTGACATGCCAACAGATGAACTATCGAGAAATTTGCTTTTTACGCAAATAGGTAATATTGAAAAGCTACTTTACTACATATTCGAGCATAACGAAAAATTAAAACCACATTTATGCTGTCAAGCATCTAAATTAAATTGTGAACACTATGGTTCGTACAAAATATGGAAAAATAAAGACTGTGGTACATAGCAATTGATCAAATTATAAAATGTCTAATTCTATGTCATCATAGCATGTCCAATATAAAAATGTGCGATTTAATCTGAAAATTGGACAATAAAAATAATAAAATTGATGTCAAAGAAAATCAACAGCCAAAAGATAGCATTTTCACCTTTGTATAATATTATTAATTACAAGTTAATAAAAAGGAAAATAACTCAAAATGTAATTAACACAACCCATAGACACCAATAAAGATTTGTATACTATTAAATGAAAATCACAACAGTAGCCCAGATAATATTTCGAATAAAAAACGTAAATTTAAAAACAAAAGATGAACTTAAAAACCCTAAAAATGTTATACCTGTGTGAGTTTATGAGTGAGAAAGAAAAATACAAAAGGAACAAAAAAGACAAATTGTACTCACAGATCATGTAAATATAGAAAATGGGATGATAACTAATCACGGGTTTGGCTTTATGATTAAATGAAACTCTGAATCAAACCCACGAGTTTGAATGTAGATATGCAAAGACAAAAAAAAATGACAAAGAGAACAGAAAGGATGGTATTCGTATCAAGTTAGAATCTAGGAAAAGGAGGAAGCTCACCCACCAAATCCATACTCATCTGTATGTCTAGAAAGAAAGAGGGAAGGGAATTGAAATTAAACGTGAGTGTTTCAATGAATGATGGCACGGGATTGTAGTTTTGTGGACTTCGTCGGGGGTCGAGAGTAGAACGACGGTCGGCAACGACGCTGTGGTGAACAATTGAAATGAGAGAAATGAGAGACACGGTGAGCGAGTTAGGGTAAATGGGAATGGGAGATTAGATAGTGATTTTTGAGTTTTGGTACCTTTTTTTCAAATTTTTTTTTAAAATTGAACTGACACACTGCCATTTTGGATCAATTTTTTGCAGTTGTCAAATCTCATTTAATTAGGACATGCAAAGTATTTGAAATTATTTAGAGAGACAAATATGTCTAAAATTGACATTCTTGTAATGCCCAAAAAAAGTGACACTTTTGTAAATGTTAAGGGAAAATTTGACATCCTCTGCAATTTCCTATTACAACTATAAAATCAAATTTGAAAAAATTATACAACTGATTTGCAATAATTTTAATTCTCTCTTGTTTTGTTATATTAATTTGCAAGTTCGAGATTTACTTATTTGTTAAGATTTCGTATGTTTTCAAAATTATGATATTGGTTTAAAAAATGATATAATATTCCATTTTTAATTAAAAAGTCACACATAATCAATTTATAAGACAATTAAACAAAGTCAAACATATGCTAATTGTCACATGAATTAAACTAAGCAGAAATTACATGCATCCCTGATTTTAAAATTCTCAATTCAAAAACCAGGTGTAAAGATTTTTGTATTCAAAAATCAAATGATAATTCATTTTTAAATATTAATAATATTATTATAAAATTTAATTAATTTACACATACACCTCACTCGTCCCATCAATCAAAACCCTAGTTCATTTCCAAAACTCTCTCTCTCCCCTCTCCCCACTATCCCTATTTTGACCCGTTGTGAGACCGTACCACCACACATGATCACTACGTGCAACAGTGGCATCTTGCAGCGACAGCAGCACCTATTGTGCAGTGTTATAGATCTCTGGTCACAAGTGGCCATTTTATTTATGGGCGGCGATGGACAAGTGGCGGGGCGCTGCATACCATGCCTAAGAAGAAACTAAGAAATTTTAAACCTTATTTTTTTAGTTGTTGGATCTGGTGGTAGTGGTGGTGATAGTGGTGTTGGTGTGGCCATGGCGGTGGCTGTGATAATTTTGAATTTAATTTTTTGGGGGTGTTTTGATGACGGCGGCGAATCTGCACAACTATAGTGAGAGTGGTGGATTTGGGGGGTTGGTGCGGTGATGATACAAGTGGTTGATGACAGTGAGGTATTGGTTTTGATTGTTGGAGTGATGGTGGTGGTAGCTTCCATATTTTTGTGGTGGCGGGACAGTCAACGATGGTGGTTGTGGTAGTGGTTGCAGTAGTGGTGGTGAGATGTTGGTGGCGATACGTTTGTCAGGATGGTGTGGATCTGGTGCAACGATGTGGTGGTGTTTCTTTGTCATATGTAGATTTGTTTGAGGTGGTAGTGTTGCTGCTATTAGAGGCAGTAATAAGGCGGTGGTTGCAAGTGTTGGTGGTGGTTACAAACTATTTGGTTGATTACGACCATTAAATTGGTTAATCCGTGATCAATAAACAATATATGACCAATAAAAAAGATTAATTGTGACAAAAAAATAATACATGACCTAAAAAATAGTTAATTTGTGATCGATAAATAATCCATAAAATTTTTGAATTGTGACTATATAATAATTTGTGACATAAAAATTCTGATTTATGATCGAAAAATAGTATGTGACTAATTAAATCGTTAATTTGTGATCAAATTGTATAGATTTGTGATCTTAATATATTTAATTAATTAAATATATAATTAATTAGTTAAATCATAAATAAATTTTAATAAGTATCTAATTTTTGAAATTGAAACCTCTGTTCTTATTTTTGAAATGGATTATTCTTAACCTCTTATTTATGAACTATTCATTAAACTAAACATAGGTCTTATTTGATCTAGAAAAATATATTTTTAAACAGTGATTTGATATTATTTCAATCACACATTATTTCATAAAATAATGTTATACGTAAATTTAAAACTTTTTTTTATTTTTTAACCATATATTTTTTTATCAATACACTATTTAAAAATATATTTTTATAAAAATAATGTGGCTCAAACAAGATATAGACAAACATAATGTGCACAATTATTAGCACCAAGTTGAAAATCTTTATAAGAGAGAGATTAAAATACTGATGGCAGAAAGTACAACATATTTTTGTACAAAAGAAGGAATAAATTATTAGCAATGATTCGTTTTCGATACACGGGAATCTCGGCCCAAAAGGCCCAAAAGTGTACCCAGTATCTTTCATAGTTCAATGTACAACACTTTAACGTGCAATCTGTAACGGTGGTCTAGATTTACATGTGGTCTTGTACATTAATCTGATTGGATGGAGATTTCCTTCCAATTTTACCCAAGGACCAGATAGATAATTGCGCTATTAGTCTCCGACTTGTTATCCAATTAGCGAGTTAGTCTACATTTTAAACAAGGGCAAAATAGTCAGAAATGATAAAATGTCCTGCCTTGCCTTGAATGAGACGGGATTCCTGGTTTAGTTGGGGAATCGGGATGGGGCACAGGAACGTGATCCTGAACTCAAACCCACCCCTACTATTATTTTACGTTCTTAAATAAATTATACTTGAAAAAATAAAAATAAGTAAATGCATAAACGAATGCAGAAAATGATGGCATTCTAAGTCCTGCCTTGTCTACTAATATTCCCTATAGATAAAGGTTAGGGAGGGTTGCCTAACTCGACCCAACCCATTATCATCCCTTAGAAATAGTTTCGATCTCTCGTTATAGTTGCATGATTTAAATCTTTGTTAAAATATTATGAACTTCGCATATCTAACTTTATAAAAATAGATTTTATTTTTTTACTTTTGTCGGTGTTTAAAATTTGACGCAAAAGATGTATTCCATGAGGCCTAATCATGATTTAACTATTCACTTTTCGTATATAGAGATTGTTTGTGCAATTATAATTTGAAATTGAGAACGCACTTGCTTGTTCGAAGAATTTGGGGATCAACTTACTATTTGGGTAGTAGATTGAGGACGAATACTACAATTCAAGTTGGGCCAATAGAGGTTCTTAAAACCAGCAAAAGTGGAGAAATTGAAGGGCAAAACCAGGGAGGAAATTTAGCGAAGTCCAACCCCACGGCGCCACCTGTTTTTTAATATTCCATAGGCTGTCTCTCACCTTTTGTAGATTACGAACTCACAATAGTAAATCATTGCATTTTAGCATATTATTGCATCCATTAAGCTAAGACAACCAACATATTAAGCCTCCGTTTAACCCCGTTAAATTAAATTACATTATATTTTATTTTTCTCTATTCTATTTTCAACCACACAATCTTTCGTAAAATAATATTACACGTAAATCGAAAACTTTTCCTTCTTTTTCAATCACCAATTTTTCAAAAAAATACTATTCCCCTCCCATTTTCATTTTCAGAAAATAGGGGCCAAACGGAGGCTAGCAATAAAGAGAATATCATCGTAGGTCTTACGCTTTAGGATTTATGTTCCTACTATCTAAAAGGGTATTTGGTGGGGATTAAAATTAAATTTTTTAGTATATTGTGATATGAATTTTTGAAATGTGTAGTTAAAAAGTTGTGGGACCATAAAAGATGTGATCAATATTAATTGTTTGACTTTAAAATTAAATTAAAATCAAATTTTAACCCAAACTAAATAGACTCTAAATCTTATATAATTTATAACTTGTTTATTCCCCTCTGATTGATTGGTAACATTGATTAGTGGGAAACATTTATTCACTATTCAAATTGGAATTCATTTACAGCATATTTGGGAGTTATTTTGAGAATTAATTTTTTTACCGTTAGGAGAAAAGTGAAATTCACTTGTGAGAGAAAAAGTCAAATATGATAATTGAAATAGTGAAATAATGGTAAAAAATTCAATTTTTGGAGAAAAAATAACTCCCAAACGGGCTGTTATTAAAATGTTGATTTTTGTACCTAAACGAATTTACGAGATTCTTTTGATGATCTATTTTAATTTATATATTTAGACCTATAAATATCTTACTTATTTTGTAAGTATAAGTAAAAAGTTACTTATTTTGATGGAACGTTTGTTAAAATAAGTTACTCTAAAGTATAATCCATAAAAACTTTTATTTAATACATTTTAATTATTTGTGAGAAATTTGATAAAGTTTTGCTTTAAAAAGAAAATTAACAAAATAAAAGGAAAAGTAAAATCGCTATAAATATAGAAACATGGAAGTTCGAGAAGGCGTAGCCCTTTCTGGACGGTGGATTCATAAATTTCAACAGTACGACATTTTAATAACACGCGCAAATTCGTCTTGTTTCTCCATTTCATTTGATTTGAAAAGAAACAGCTAAGATTTGGATTTAGAGAGGGAGAGAAAATTCAATGGGGTCGCAGAATAATTATCAGATGAAGGTGGCCACTGGAGAGTTCGGATACGTACTGGAAGATGTCCCTCATTTGACTGATTACATCCCCGATCTTCCTGTAAGTATCTATTGATTTTTTTTTTTTTTATGTTTGTGTTTGTGATTTTGACTCCTGCATCAATTGTGTTTATCAAACGAGGTTGATTTTGTGAAATTTTGATTGAATAACGGAAAAAATGCAAGAGTCCAGAAGTGGGTGCGTGTGTTTGTGCAAGTGATTTTGATTTCCCGAGTCGACTGTGTAGTCTGTCTTGATAAAATGAATGATGAATTTAATTTTGTGGAATTTTTGTTGAATAATTGACAAATGGAAATTCCTTTATCCTACTTCGTTCTTTTGCTTCATAAATTCAGCAACTTTAGAGTTGCCTTTGATCCGAAACACACACACACACACACACACACACACACACACACACACACATATATATATATATATGTATCTATGTATAAACTGCTTGTGAAGGGATTATTCTAGAGTGGACACCGGAAATGGAGAGTGGTTTTTCTTTTTCTTTTTTTTTTTTTTGGCTTAATACCCATTTCCATTGTATTTATGAGCTTCTATTAACTTAGCTATTCGTTTTTTATGTTTGGTTTTTCGGCAGACTTATCCCAATCCATTACGATCGAATCCTGCATATTCCGTTGTCAAGTAAGTTATTTTTTCTCACAGCAAGCTGATAATGGTAGTCCTTGTGTCATTAGCCATCCGTTAATATTTTCAGAACTTAGAAGATTACAAATGACATATGATTTTTACTATGGTTTCAGGCAGTATTTTGTTCACATGGATGATTCTATCCCTCAAAAGGTTAGCTATAATTTTCAGCTTGTTCAATGTTACAGGTGTATAGGTCTCATTCATTATTTATTTTTTCCTTTTTTGGGGAGAAGGGGCTTCGCAGGACCGTACTTGCCTCGCTATGCTCTTCTTTCTTGATGCATGTGTATGTGGATGTAATCATGAATACGCATGAGTAAAAACCACATAATCTATGAGCTATTGTCACCTGAAATTGGCTTATGCAATGATTATATTACCACAGAAGAAAGCAAAGATGTCCATTCTGCATTAATTTTGAAAAACGAAAGACAGATAATTTTTCATTGGCACGTTTCTTAAATATTGCAGTATGAAACCATTTTCTTTGTGTATCTGAGTTCTAATTGATATTGCTCATCTATTAGAATGCGAGGCTATTGACTAGTGTATGCATGTGTTCTTACTCTTTAATTTGATAAGGCTAGCCTATGAGTCAGTGTCTAGAGTACTCCACGTTCTTGAAGTACGGGCAGTCATACTCCACACCACCATGTATTTCCATTTGGACATGGAAAAATCAGAACAAGTAATTCCATGTGCCTTATAAGGATCAACCATTTTCAAAGGTGTTTAACTCTGTTTATTGGTCTCTTTGCAGATTGTTGTCCACAAAGACACTCCTAGAGGGGTACACTTTCGAAGAGCCGGACCTCGTCAAAAGGTGTGTCCTCTTTTTCTTTAGTGCAGGATATTGACCGGTATGCAATATTACTGAACTATTTCCATATTGCACAGGTTTATTTTGCTTCAGATGACGTGCGAGCTTGTATTGTAACGTGTGGTGGTTTGTGTCCTGGGCTAAATACAGTGATCAGGGAGATTGTACATAGCCTTGATTATATGTATGGTGTTAACCAAGTTCTCGGAATTGATGTAAGTTGGAGGTGCATTCACTTTGAAGTTGATTAGTATTATCATCTGAGTTTTATGTTAGCAATTGGTAACAAAGACTAATAAAAACATTTGGCCTCCGCTCGGCATATTTATAAACTATTTATATATTGGTCGAACTTCATTTTCAATCATACATTCCAATATGTTCACAAGTATTATTCAATTATCCATCACTCATTTCTATCTATGTTAACAAATCCTCAAGGATATATTTGATGTGGCAAAAACGAATCAAATTTGATTCCAAGATTTTATAGTTGTAAATAGATTGATTTCTTTCCTAATTTA
>NW_019243807.1:6919-12334 GCF_002742605.1 Olea europaea var. sylvestris | reverse complement strand
TTCTTCAAATAATTCCCAAAAAAATAAAGTTTTTCCATACCGTTTGCTCTTGTTGAGTCTCCGCTGCGATCGCCATCTAACAGGGAGAGAGAGAGAGAGAGAGAGAGAGAGAGAGAGAGAGTGGCGTGTTTGAACTTTGAATGGGGAAAATAAGAGGTGATTTTTGGACTTCATTGCACTTTTGCAACGGTCATATTAGAACAGAAGTTGCCACGTGACGTGCTGTACCGTAGAATTCGTTTTTCAAAATTATTTATTATTTTATTATTTTGTTTTGAAGTTCGATTTTTTTTTAAAATTATTATTTCATTTTTGATTTAAGATAGTGTTTGGTGAGGATTTTGAGAATTAATATTTTGATCATTAGAGATAAAAGTAGATTTTACGTGCGAGAGAAAAATTAAAAAACGACGGCTGCAATAGTGAAATAACGAAAAAAAAATTGATTTTAATTGACTTAAAATTTTCACCAAACACTCCCTAAGTAACAAAATATAAATAATGATTTTATTTACATAACGAAAGTTTGAACATTTCTCATGATCTATTGAGTTTTACATTAAATAATAAATAAAAATAATTTATGTATCTTTCGTAAATTTTATAAACTCGAAAAGAACTTATCACGATAAGCAAGCAGTGAACTTTTGAATTTAAATTTTGAGTAATGTAAAACTGAAATAAACTGAATCAATTTAAATTTGGACAATGCTATACGTACAGAATTTTTTTATTGAAGTTTTTACACATTATTCACAATAGAGTGGACATCATTCGGTACCCCCATTCAGTAGATATGGAATAATCCTTTAAATTTTGGATAGTGCATCTTGAAAATTCTACATTGACTATACCAATAGTTGTCGTGATTAGAGCCGAGATTTCTAAAATAAGTCCCATTTAGTTAAAATTTGATTAAAAGATAATTAAAATAAATATTTAGGTCATGTTTGAGCTGTATTTTTTCCAAAAAAAAAAAAAAAAAGGGTGCATTTTTCAATAGTGATTTAACATAATTTCAATCACATTTTTTAATAAAATAATATTACACGCAAATTCAAAACTTTTTCTCATTTTTTAATCACATATTTTTCATCAATCTATTATTCCAAAATACATTCTTTCAAAATAATGTTGTTCAAACACACTTAATTTTAACTACATATTTCATGGATTACTTTTCAACCACACACTCTTATTAAAATTTTCTCAAAATTTTGTTTGTTTGTCTAAATCAAATAGAGGATCGCATCGACATGAAAAATGAAAAAAATTGTATAAGTTATACGTTTCGTTACTACTTTGTGAAAAGAATTAAGCTACTTGTACCTCCATTATATAAATGTTGGTTTAAACCTCATGTATCAAAAATCTTACCATTGATTGAAAAATGTATTGTTAAATTCAATGCATCAAAATATGTCAATTCACGTGGATATGAACCATGGTAGGACTAAACAAAACTCTCAAATCGAATTGAACTGTACCTGATTCGACCCGAGCGACCCGAACCTAATCGAGTGATTTTTCTTAAAATAAGTAATAAATACCCGATTAGGTATCAAAATCGAGAACTAATAGGTTTGGTTTGGTTCTTGATTCTAGATCAAGAATTAAAGAATCCTGATTTTTTTTTTAAATTTTGAATAAACAAGTTTTTTTTTTTTTAAATAAAATTGCTAACTAATTAATTTAGCTCAAACAATTAAAATATGATTTTCCTACTTCTAATTCTAATTCAAGCCCAACTTAATCAAAATGTTTTAAGTTTTACCCAAAATCTATTATTCTACTATAATATCGTTTCTAATGTTTTGAAGAAATCAAATGAAGCTCGACTACACTTCTTTTAATTATTGTGAACTCACTATCTTTCTCTTTCTGTGATTTAACAATCAAATCTATGAAAAACTTAACAAAAAAATAACCAAAAGATACATAAGATTGAATTACTTTATTTTGTAAGAACTAAGATTGAATTGAAATATTGTAATTTTGTAAATATTAAAAAAATTAATTATAATACGAAACTCGAAAATCGAATAGAACAGAACCAAATAAAAACTGATTAATTTGCTAACTAATTAATTTAGGTCAAAATTAAAAATATGATTTTCCTATTTCTAATTCAAGTCCAACTTAATCAAAATGTTTTAAGTTTTTACCCAAAATCTGTTATTCTACTATAATATTGTTTCTACTGTTTTGAAAAAATCGAATGAAGCTCAACTACGTCTCTTAATTATTGTATGTTCACTATCTTTCTCTTCCTGTAATTTAACAATAAAATCTATGAAAAACTCAATAAAGAAAGAATCAAAAGATACATAAGATTGGATTAAATTATTTAGTAATAACTAAAATTGAACATATCATTAGTTGAAATATCGTAGTTTTGTAAATATTAAGCGCCCGTTTGCCCCTCTTTAAAATTCTTCAATTTAATTTATTTTTCTCTCTCTCATACTTTCAATCACACAATTTTCAATAAAATGATATTACACTCAAATCGAAAACTTTTCAACCACACAATTTTCAAAAAAATACTATTCCCCCATTATAAATTCAAATAATGGGAGCCAAACAGGAGCTAAAATTTTTTAATTATAGTACGAAACTCGAAAACCAAATGAAACCGAACCAAATAAAACTGAATACGAATGGTTCTATAATTAAATTTAAACACGACGGTTCCACTTACTAAATACTCAAAAATTCGAGTCCAATACAGTTCTCTTTAGAATCGAAACATATTCGGCCTTAAATAATATGTCAACATTGATGTTGGTTATTGTGGAAAATAGTTATGCATACCATGAAAATTTATAGGAATTAGTAGCCCTCTCATTTTTTTTCACCATGACACATAAAGTGAATGTTCTATAAGTTTATAACTAATGAAAAAGAGAGAGACGGCCAGTAGTGCTCATTTTCTATGAATATTTCTGGCTGCACTTTCCAGAATTATATGGGTGACTTAAATGGCATCCTTAAGGCTCCCAAATTTTTTTAAGAAGTATTATATTTCCGCCTTTTTCTTTTTTACTAAAAAAAATCGATACTCTTTTACTCCTATCATTCTTTTTCCTTATTTTCTTGAAAACTCAAGCAACCATTTATTACTTCAATTTATTACCAACAAAATCTTTATT
Organism: Olea europaea var. sylvestris; assembly: GCF_002742605.1. Taxonomy (NCBI): domain Eukaryota; kingdom Viridiplantae; phylum Streptophyta; class Magnoliopsida; order Lamiales; family Oleaceae; genus Olea; species Olea europaea. Next base: position 9,182 of record NW_019243807.1, on the reverse strand, counting down.
ATTTTTAATAAGTATTTGCGATCAATTCTTGAAAAGCATGTAATTGATATTTTTTCCTCACTTCGCATTTGCTCAAAATTTAAGGGGCAACATATTGTTTTACCTATTGAAAAGCATGTAATTGATATTAGTAAAACACAAAGTCAACATTCATTGAGGAGTCAATTGCAGTCGTTAAAAATCAAGTCTTTGACCTTTTCTTTTTTTTTTTATTTGTTTCGAATCGAGATCATTAGTCATATTTTTAAAGGCAGCTCCATTTTCTGACCAGGTTTTGACAACATTTCATGGATGTTTTTGAGATACCTATGCGGTCAAGTGAGGGAGTTAGACAGGGGTTTTAGAGATGGCATTATTCTAGATAGTATGTACACTGTAGCCACATTCGCATTATCATCCCTTTATTGATATCCTAATTTTTATGAAGTTAGAGAAATGATGCGAATCATAGAGAGATTCGCATGGTGCCTAGACGGATCATTTGAAAAGTTTACTATGTGATCTCCTTTCTTCAAATGGGAGGATTATTTTCACCTATACATTAGCGTGGGACTTGGCTCTTGCATGCATATTCGGTATTTCTTTAACTCTCCCTTCCCCATCGCCACCTGTTTTAATTATATGGCATCCTTCATCAGTGAAATCTCACAATATATGGCGTACTTCATCGGTATTTTGCTAATGGTGTGAGCTTTACTTAGGACCAGGAGGGACGCTGCATCAGGACAATCTTTGCATCTTATGGTACTTGCTTGATTTTGGAAGGCAAGCCCCAAGCTATACATGATGGAATTCTTCTTGCCAGAGGATTTGGTATCACAGACGTTTGGATTGAGTAGATTCAATCGTGGCCATTCACTGCATCGCCAGGGGAGGAAGGCCATGGAAGATTCAAGGCATACTCAGATGGATTAGATACCTCATCTCCTTCAAGGGAGACACTATTTTCCACATTTACTGTGAGGAAAACCAGGTTGCAAGCTCTTTAGCTTCAGAGGGTTGGGACCTGCGTCGCTATCAGGAATATGGACCATTTGACCTTTCACGTCAGATTCAAGCACTTGTGCAAATTAGTAGATACAGACTGTCTAGTTTCAAAGGTTTATAGTATAAATTACATTCGCTTTCACTTTCATTGTATGTGAAGTAGTACTTTCTCACTTATTACTTTCCCGTTGATTTTAGACACTTTCTATTTTATAGCTTTCAAGAGGTTAGGTTTAAGTTTAGGTCGATTGTCGTCCCTGCTCGACGGGTGGGTCTTGCAGTTACGCTCCATTCTGCTTTTGCGAGGGCCAATCTTCTTCCAGCCCGAGGAAACCTTTGGACGCCTCCGTTACCTTTTGGGAGGCCTATGCCCCATAGAAACTATCTACATGAGATTGTCCCTTAGCCCGTAGATCTTGACATAAGGGAATTCTAGATCTTCAGAGTGGTATATTTGGAGACTTTTTATGATACATACATAGGTTGGGAAATCCTAACCTCCATCAATCTTCCTTGATGGAGCCTGAAAACCCACTAAGGATACTCCTTAAATATTAGAACTTGTATATGGTCAAGACTTATAAATCTACGACTTAAAACACTATACAAAATCGCTCCAATTATTACAAACACCTAGATATGAAATCCTACTGTTACAAGTGCAACATGAGAGATTGTAGATGAGAGAATGTTGAAAATGGCTTGAACTTGTTAAAAAAAAATGAAAATTGAGTTTCAAAAATGACAGAACTACCATCTGCCATTGATAAATCAGTTGAAGTATGCATAGTAGAAAAAGTCATAGATTGTTTCCTTTACGCTAAAATATTTTGAAGTTTTGATTTTTTATTTTTTGAAGATGTATGATTAAAAAGTAGAAAAAAAATTTAAATTTATTTATAAAATATTTTATTGTGAGAATGTGATTGAAAATTAGTTTGAGAGTTTTATTTTAAAGATTATCAAATTGTGGCAAAAAATATAAACAATACTAGTAGATCTAAAATTTGAGAAATAACTCATTAAACTAGTCGTTGTCACGTGCGTTGTTCGAGTTTTATATTTATTCAGTTTCTATGAGCATATAAATTGTAGATTTTTGAATTCTGGTGAAGGAATTGGAAATGTAAACATTTATGGTTGAACAGAAGAAGAAACACTACACACACACAAAAAGAAAAGATAATACATTTACATCAATTTCTGCATGATATAACAAAAACCTTGTAACATGTTAATATCTTTTAAATCCTCACAATATACTTTATCACAATTA
>NW_019243807.1:0-5634 GCF_002742605.1 Olea europaea var. sylvestris | reverse complement strand
TTATTATTATTTTTTTTTTTTTTTTTTTTTGAAAATGTCATTTGCTACAAACTAGAAAGGTGGGGGAACCATATTGTTGCATTGTGAATAGGTTATGGGGATCTCCCAGTGCTGTTTTTCCCTATAGTTTTGGACAATGTATTACCGGAAACCTACAAGATAAAGAAGAGAGAGAGATTGAACTGGAAAAGTGCTAATATAGTACTCACCGTAGCAGCACGTCTTTCACTAAAGTATTTGCATTTCTGTAACTCCTTGTAGAGTTCCCCTTTTGCAGCATACTCTAGGATCAAATAAACCCGTTTCTGCATTCATTTTGTTAAAAATATTTACATGAAGTTCTCCTTCAACCATAAACCAAACAAGATGTACCATACCTGATCATAGAAGTAACCATAGAGTCGTAGAATGTTGGGATGCCGAAGATGGCTCTGTATTTCAACTTCCCGGCGAAGCTGATGCTCAACCTGAGACTGTTTTAGCTGGCTCTTAAACAACACCTTCAGTGCCACAAGATGATTGCTCTACTTGTAGGAAAGACAAAGATTTCCACAGTTACGAACTAATGATTAGCACTTTCCACCAGATATTAAAATTTGATCTTAATGAGATGGTGGCTTTGCTAGAACAGGCAATCCTTTTTAGTAAATGATGCACAAATATGCTACACTACAGCAAATACTCTAAATATGCCCTCGCAATCAGATCTCATTTCCATTACGCAAATAGAATTAATATCAACAAATATCAAGCATTCATTGCCACTTACCCATTTTTAATTGCATTACTAGTCACTGTGTTTAGCTTCCTAAAGGATGATATTAGAATCAGTTACTGTAAAAGACAATTAAAATGTTCCCTTGTATAACAACTTAAATAAGTGATTGGACACAATATGAGTGTATGACAACAGGTAGAGAGACCTTGGGTTCAAATATTGCTACTATCCATAAAGAAAATTGTGCAACTATCAGGATTTTAATTAAAAAAAAAAAGAAAAAAGAATCCAGTCAGCATGTGATGGGGTATGTAAATTTAAAAAATAAACGTGGTCTTTGGTCGCTCTATAATTGTTTTAAGATTTTAAATGAAGTGGCTCTACTGAGGCTTCATGCTGGTTACTAGCTATTATATCAAAACACTAATTTTGCAAAACTGCTATGTCAAAGAAGATTTTGGCCTTTCTCCTGGTGTAATGCCATGTTGTGTCATACAGCCTCTTTTTATACCAAAATTTAAAAAGACTTGTGCATTTGGTAATTTCTAGAATAGGGCTTCTCTCTCTGAAGTTGAAATCTAAAACTTGATTGCTCAATAATCAATAATATAGATTTTTGTTTGCGATAGACAGTGTGTAAATCCATTCTAACTTATAGCATTAGAGCATCTCTAGGAGGTGCTTTAAACATAAGATGCTCTCTATTTTGAAGAGTCAACATTTAAAATCATGTTTCAAGAGACTCGTTAAATTAACATTTTAATTTAGAGAGCGGGTTGAAAAGCTAAACTCACTCTATATAATTAAATGCATTCAAAGTTTTTCAATTTTCAATGCAGAAAAGTAATAAAATAATCTAAAGAAAATCTAGTTAAAATAAAAAATATAGAAGAATAATAAATATTTTTTTGCGAGTAGTAAAATTAAGTAAATATAAAGAGTTTGTTGGAATATTTCAAAATTTTAACTCCTTAAAATTGATAAATGCTATCCAAATGATAAAATATGCTCTTTAAAAATAGAAAATCTCTTAGAGATACTCTTATTGTACTTAAATCAAGTAACTTAGCCCCCGTTTGGCCCCCATTAGTTGGATTTTATAATGGTGGAATAGTATTTTTTTTGAAAATTGTGTGGTTAAAAAGTTTTCGATTTGAGTGTATTATCATTTTATTGAAAATTGTGTGGTTGAAAGTAGGAGAGAGAAAAATTTAAAATAAATTGAAGAGTCAAGTTCCATGGATGAGAAAACAATAGAATCATGAAGTAAATAAAAAAGGAAGGAAGAGAACTAACCCTCTTTTCCCTTGCAAGATATACATGTCCAAACTTTCCTCTACCAAGAGGCTTTCCTATGTCGAAATCATTGAGTGTCCACCTTTTTTTTTCTGCTGCCACGCTTTCTGAAGAAGCCTAAAATAATAATATATCATGAATGGTTATATTAAACACAATTTAATGTCTTTCTTTTTTCCTTCACAGCAAATAATTTTCTTTTCTACAAGGGATTTTGATGTCTTCCTAGAGGATTGTGGGTCTCTTTTTTAGTTTCTATTTGTGGAGCACAAGCTCCTCAAAAAACACATCAATTTATGGTAAATACAAAAATCGAAATAACTTAGGATTATCAAAATAAAGATTTGGTAAAATAAGAGAAACTTTTAACAGTGTCGCGTTTCACCAAAAAATTATTTTCATAGCTTACTCTTTCAGCATCTTGGGATTTCATTAAATAAGAGTCTATATGACACGATACATACGAAACCTAAACCAGGAAACCATTCTTCGCAAATTCGAACCCCCACACCATAATTCAGAAAACCACATACTAAAGTAATTATTTTCATTCCCCCTTTCCCAAGATAATCTTTAGAGAACAAAAAGAAAAACAATTCATAAAACTTTTAAACAATTAATATTTCCTTCCAAACGCTTACCTACTCAAATCAAATTTTAATGTAACGCCTGCAACGATAACCCCAAAATCAAGAAACCCTAATTTTTATTAATGGCGGAAACACTTTTTTTCCATTTTCTAACTCACACGTTATCAAACCACCTCAGCAATTGCAAATAATCAAAATTAAAAAATTATATCGATCAGAAGGAAAAACAAAAGCACTACATCTTCATTTCTCCGAATCAAACATATTAAATAACCCTATATTCTTCAAATAATTCCCAAAAAAATAAAGTTTTTCCATACCGTTTGCTCTTGTTGAGTCTCCGCTGCGATCGCCATCTAACAGAGAGAGAGAGAGAGAGAGAGAGTGGCGTGTTTGAACTTTGAATGGGGAAAATAAGAGGTGATTTTTGGACTTCATTGCACTTTTGCAACGGTCATATTAGAACAGAAGTTGCCACGTGACGTGCTGTACCGTAGAATTCGTTTTTCAAAATTATTTATTATTTTATTATTTTGTTTTGAAGTTCGATTTTTTTTTAAAATTATTATTTCATTTTTGATTTAAGATAGTGTTTGGTGAGGATTTTGAGAATTAATATTTTGATCATTAGAGATAAAAGTAAATTTTACGTGCGAGAGAAAAATTAAAAAACGACGGCTGCAATAGTGAAATAACGAAAAAAAAATTGATTTTAATTGACTTAAAATTTTCACCAAACACTCCCTAAGTAACAAAATATAAATAATGATTTTATTTACATAACGAAAGTTTGAACATTTCTCATGATCTATTGAGTTTTACATTAAATAATAAATAAAAATAATTTATGTATCTTTCGTAAATTTTATAAACTCGAAAAGAACTTATCACGATAAGCAAGCAGTGAACTTTTGAATTTAAATTTTGACTAATGTAAAACTGAAATAAACTGAATCAATTTAAATTTGGACAATGCTACACGTACAGAATTTTTTTATTGAAGTTTTTACACATTATTCACAATAGAGTGGACATCATTCGGTACCCCCATTCAGTAGATATGGAATAATCCTTTAAATTTTGGATAGTGCATCTTGAAAATTCTACATTGACTATACCAATAGTTGTCGTGATTAGAGCCGAGATTTCTAAAATAAGTCCCATTTAGTTAAAATTTGATTAAAAGATAATTAAAATAAATATTTAGGTCATGTTTGAGCTGTATTTTTTCCAAAAAAAAAAAAAAAAAGGGTGCATTTTTCAATAGTGATTTAACATAATTTCAATCACATTTTTTAATAAAATAATATTACACGCAAATTCAAAACTTTTTCTCATTTTTTAATCACATATTTTTCATCAATCTATTATTCCAAAATACATTCTTTCAAAATAATGTTGTTCAAACACACTTAATTTTAACTACATATTTCATGGATTACTTTTCAACCACACACTCTTATTAAAATTTTCTCAAAATTTTGTTTGTTTGTCTAAATCAAATAGAGGATCGCATCGACATGAAAAATGAAAAAAATTGTATAAGTTATACGTTTCGTTACTACTTTGTGAAAAGAATTAAGCTACTTGTACATCCATTATATAAATGTTGGTTTAAACCTCATGTATCAAAAATCTTACCATTGATTGAAAAATGTATTGTTAAATTCAATGCATCAAAATATGTTAATTCACGTGGATATGAACCATGGTAGGACTAAACAAAACTCTCAAATCGAATTGAACTGTACCTGATTCGACCCGAGCGACCCGAACCTAATCGAGTGATTTTTCTTAAAATAAATAATAAATACCCGATTAGGTATCAAAATCGAGAACTAATAGGTTTGGTTTGGTTCTTGGTTCTAGATCAAGAATTAAAGAATCCTGATTTTTTTTAAAATTTTGAATAAACAAGTTTTTTTTTTAAATAAAATTGCTAACTAATTAATTTAGCTCAAACAATTAAAATATGATTTTCCTACTTCTAATTCTAATTCAAGCCCAACTTAATCAAAATGTTTTAAGTTTTACCCAAAATCTATTATTCTACTGTAATATCGTTTCTAATGTTTTGAAGAAATCAAATGAAGCTCGACTACACTTCTTTTAATTATTGTGAACTCACTATCTTTCTCTTTCTGTGATTTAACAATTAAATCTATGAAAAATTTAACAAAAAAATAACCAAAAGATACATAAGATTGAATTACTTTATTTTGTAAGAACTAAGATTGAATTGAAATATTGTAATTTTGTAAATATTAAAAAAATTAATTATAATACGAAACTCGAAAATCGAATAGAACAGAACCAAATAAAAACTGATTAATTTGCTAACTAATTAATTTAGGTCAAAATAAAAAATATGATTTTCCTATTTCTAATTCAAGTCCAACTTAATCAAAATGTTTTAAGTTTTTACCCAAAATCTGTTATTCTACTATAATATTGTTTCTGCTGTTTTGAAAAAATCGAATGAAGCTCAACTACGTCTCTTAATTATTGTATGTTCACTATCTTTCTCTTCCTGTAATTTAACAATAAAATCTATGAAAAACTCAATAAAGAAAGAATCAAAAGATACATAAGATTGGATTAAATTATTTAGTAATAACTAAAATTGAACATATCATTAGTTGAAATATCGTAGTTTTGTAAATATTAAGCGCCCGTTTGCCCCTCTTTAAAATTCTTCAATTTAATTTATTTTTCTCTCTCTCATACTTTCAATCACACAATTTTCAATAAAATAATATTACACTCAAATCGAAAACTTTTCAACCACACAATTTTCAAAAAAATACTATTCCCCCATTATAAATTCAAATAATGGGAGCCAAACAAGAGCTAAAATTTTTTAATTATAGTACGAAACTCGAAAACCAAATGAAACCGAACCAAATAAAACTGAATACGAATGGTTCTATAATTAAATTTAAACACAACGGTTCCACTTACTAAATACTCAAAAATTCGAGTCCAATACAGTTCTCTTTAGAATCGAAACATATTCGGCCTTAAATAATA
>NW_019243806.1:0-1581 GCF_002742605.1 Olea europaea var. sylvestris | reverse complement strand
CATATTTGGAACGCTTGGAGAGTCGGCGTAAGAAGAATTGAGCGTAACTTTTGCACACGTTGTCCATTTTGGGCCCATAAGTATTTTTTGGAAATGTGGCGACCGTTTTGGATTGAACTCACCACTTCGACGTGACGTATGACGGATTTCGACCATTTTTCAAAAGAACGAGCACTTGCATATTTGGAACGCTTGGAGAGTCGGCGTAAGAAGAATTGAGCGTAACTTTTGCACACGCTGTCCGTTTTGCGCCCATAAGTACTTTTTGGAAATGTAGCGACCGTTTTGGATTGAACTCACCACTTCGTCGTGACGTATGAGGGATTTCGGCCATTTTTTAAAAGAACGAGCACTTACATATTTGGAACGCTTGAGAGCCGGCGTAAGAAGAATTGAGCGTAACTTTTGCACACGCTGTCCGTTTTGCGCCCATAAGTACTTTTTGGAAATGTAGCGGCCGTTTTTGATTGAACTCACAACTTCGTCGTGTCATATGAGTTAGTCTGGCCATTTTTCGATAGAATAAGCACTTGCATGTTTGGAACGCTTGGAGGTTCGGCGTAAGAAGAATTGAGCGTAACTTTAGCGCACGTTTTCCGTTTTGGGCCCATAAGTACTTTTTGGAAATGTAGCGACCGTTTTGGATTGAACTCACAACTTCGTCGTGACGTATGAGGGATTTCGGCCATTTTTCGAAAGAACGAGCACTTGCATATTTGGAACGCTTGGAGAGTCGTGTAAGAAGAATTGAACGTAACTTTTGCACACGTTGTCCGTTTTGGGCCCATAAGTACTTTTTGGAAATGTAGCGACCGTTTTGGATTGAACTCACAACTTCGTCGTGACGTATGAGGGATTTCGGCCATTTTTCGAAAGAACGAGCACTTGCATATTTGGAACGCTTGGAGAGTCGGCGTAAGAAGAATTGAGCGTAACTTTTGCACACGTTGTCCGTTTTGGGCCCATAAGTACTTTTTGAGAATGTAGCGGCCGTTTTGGATTGAACTCACAACTTCGTCGTGTCGTATGAGTCATTTCGGCCATTTTTCGATAGAATGAGCACTAGCATATTTGGAACACTTGAGAGTCGGCGTATGAAGAATTGAGCGTAACTTTTGCACACGCTGTCCGTTTTGGACCCATAAGTACTTTTTGGAAATATAGCGGTCGTTTTTGATTGAACTCACAACTTCGTCGTGTCATATGAGTTAGTCTGGCCATTTTTCGATAGAATGAGCACTTGCATATTTGGAACGCTTGGAGGGTCGGCGTAAGAAGAATTGAGCGTAACTTTCGCACACGTTGCCCGTTTTGGGCCCATAAGTACTTTTTGGAAATGTAGCGACCGTTTTGGATTGAACTCACAACTTCACCGTATCGTATGGTTAGTCCGACCGTTTTTCGATAGAATGAGCACTTACATATTTGGAAAGCTTGGAGGGTCGGCGTAAGAAGAATTGAGCGTAACTTTTGCCCACGTTGTCCGTTTTGGGCCCATAAGTACGTTTTGGAAATGTAGCGACCGTTTTGGATTGAACTCACAACTTCGTCATGTCGTACGAGTTATTTCAGCCATTTTTC
>NW_019243805.1:0-1581 GCF_002742605.1 Olea europaea var. sylvestris | reverse complement strand
TCTAAGGGACGTTGGAGCCCTAGTAAATCTTCCGCCTTTGGGCGATACCATCTTTCCTGGTATTTTGATTTCCAGTGTTGCCCTAAAATTTGACAAGAAACTTACTGAGTCCTATTCAAGCCTGCAAAGCTTTTATAATCACTTAAGCACTGAACCTTCCTATGCTAAGCGTGTGGCCTTTCTTCAGATTTGGTTTTGTAAATATATTCTTTGCGTGTCAAGTATGAAACCTTCTATGAGCTACTTATCCATAGGGCATGAATTGGCATGTGGTAGGCCTTTGAACTTATGTTCTTTATTTCTAGCCGCCCTTTATAAAGGCATGGCTGCCCTTCAGTTTCAACTGAAGAATGGTGCATCTCTCACTGGCAGTAGCCCCCTTTGGTTCACTCAACTGTGGTTGGGAGCATATTTTCCACCACTTGGTGCTCCATCCATTTTCAGTCGTTTTGTTATCTGCTATGGGCTAGCCATTGATCCACTGGCCCCTGTAAATATGTCCAGTAGGGATATTTTTTCATTCTTTTATTCCTTAAGTTCGATTCCTTCTTTCTTTTCTTTTCCTGCTCATTTGACCCTAGATTATGTGCAACTTCCATCCACCCTAGACAGTGCGAGTGCTTCTCTGCTTATTTGGGTTCAATTTTTGATTGGGAGGAAATTGTTCCACGATATCTTAACTGGAACCAAATCCAAAGCTGGGGTTGAAATATATGCTCCCCAATTTTTTGCTCGCCAACTTGGTTTTGGCCAAACTTGGTCTGTCCCTCCTTGTTACTCCAAAAATTTGACAGACCGCTTTCACACCATTAATAGGGCGGAGGCACAAGTTATAGATGCTCGTAACATTCTTTTGACAAGCAAATTTTCATTAGCACCTTTCAATTCTAGCCGTACTGTCCATCCTCTTCTTGAACAGCTTTGGACATCAGTAAAACGTCGATTGTTTGCAATTGATGCTAATCGTGCCTTCCATTTACTGGACCAGCCCGGCACTCCCTCTACTTCCCCTGTTTTGGTCACCCCTGTGTCCATTAGGAATCCTTCTTCCCCTGCTCGTGCTAAATACTCTATCCATCCATCTGCTTCTCTACATGCTAAGGCTACTGTAGCTAAAAGTGCCTTAAGCCGCAAACGGCCAGCTTTAGCATCTCCCACTTTGTAGGATGATGACGATGACGTTCCTCTCATCCTTAGGAGAAAGGTAATTGAATTTGTTTATTCCCAAACATACTTTTCTATGTACTAATGGTTTAACTGAATTCCTCAGAAAAGTTTAGCCTTACCTTCGAAGGCTTTGGTTCTGGCAACCCCTACTCCATCACCTTCTGTTGAAGTTGCTTCGTGCAAGTCAACTGATGAAGGGATTATGCTTAAAGAGAAATCCTTAGTCCCGGAACCTTCATCACAAACAATAGAAATGCCATCTTCTTCCTAGGGCGCCAACTCCCCAAACGTCGAACCAGAAGGTAATACATAATTTGATGTTTTACCTTTGCTTGTGCTACTGGTTTCTGATTCGTTGCTTCTTGAGTTATGCAGAGGCTTCCATGGTCCTACCCATTGTGGCAGAGTCTTCTC
>NW_019243804.1:0-1581 GCF_002742605.1 Olea europaea var. sylvestris | reverse complement strand
GGGATTTCGACCTTTTTTCGAAAGAATGAGAACTTGCATATTTGGAACGCTTGGATTGTCGATGTACGAAGAATTGAGCGTAATATTGCACCCGGTGTCCATTTTTGGACCATAAGTACTTTTTGGAAATGTAGCGACCATTTCGGATTGAACTCACAACTTCGTCGTGACGTATGAGGGATTTCGGCCATATTTCGAAAGCGTGAGCACTTGCATATTTGGAACGCTTGGATTGTCGACGTACGAATAATTGAGCACAACTTTTCCACCCGGTGTCCGTTTTGGGACCATAAGTACTTTTTGGAAATGTAGCGACTGTTTTGGATTGAACTCCCAACTTCGTCATGACGTATGAGTGATTTCGTCCATTTTTCGAAAGAGTGTGCACTTGCATATTCGGAACGCTTGGATTGTCGGCATACGAAGAATTGAGCGTAACTTTTGCACCCGGTGTCCGTTTTGGGACCATAAGTACTTTTTGGAAATGTAGCGACTGTTTTGGCTTGAACTCCCAACTTCGTCATGACGTATGAGTGATTTCGTCCATTTTTCGAAAGAGTGTGCACTTGCATATTCGGAACGCTTGGATTGTCGGCATACGAAGAATTGAGCGTAACTTTTGCACCCGGTGTCCGTTTTGGGACCATAAGTACTTTTTGGAAATGTAGCGACCATTTCGGATTGAACTCACAACTTCGTCGTGACGTATGAGGGATTTTGGCCATATTTCGAAAGAGTGAGCACTTGCATATTTGGAACGCTTGGATTGTCGCCGTACGAAGAATTGAGCTCAACTTTTGCACCCGGTGTCCGTTTTGGGACCATAAGTACTTTTTGGAAATGTAGCGACTGTTTTGGATTGAATTCCCAACTTCGTCATGACGTATGAGTGATTTCGGCCATTTTTCGAAAGAGTGAGCACTTGCATATTCGGAACGCTTGGATTGCCGGCATAAGAAGAATTGAGCGTAAATTTTGCACCCGGTGTCCGTTTTGGGACCATAGGTAATTTTTGGAAATGTAGCGACTGTTTTGGATTGAACTCCCAACTTCGTCGTGACGTATGAGTGATTTCGGCCATTTTTCGAAAGAGTGAGCACTTGCATATTTAGAAAGCTTGGATTGCCGGCATACGAAGAATTGAGCGTAACTTTTGCACCCGGTGTCCGTTTTGGGACCATAGGTACTTTTTGGAAATGTAGCGACCGTTTTGGATTGAACTCACCACTTCGTCGTGACGTATGAGGGATTTCGGCCATTTTTCGAAAGAGTGAGCACTTGCATATTTAGAAAGCTTGGATTGCCGGCATACGAAGAATTGAGCGTAACTTTTGCACCCGGTGTCCATTTTGGGACCATAAGTACTTTTTGAAAATGTAGCGACCGTTTCGGATTGAACTCACAACTTCGTCGTGACGTATGACGGATTTCGGCCATTTTTTGAAAGAGTGAGCACTTGCATATTTGGAACGCATGGATTGCCGGCGTACGAAGAATGAAGTGTAACTTTTGCACACGGTGTCCGTTTTGGGACCATAGGTACTTTTTGGAAATGTAGCGACCATTTCGGATTGAACTCAC
>NW_019243803.1:0-1581 GCF_002742605.1 Olea europaea var. sylvestris | reverse complement strand
CAATCCAAAACGGTCGCTACATTTTCAAAAAGTACTTATGGGCCCAAAACGGACACCGTGTGCAAAAGTTACACTCAATTCTTTGTACGTCGACAACCCAAGCGGTCCAAATATGCAAGTGCTCATTCTTTCGAAAATTGGCTAAACTCCCCCATACGTCACGATGAAGTGGTGAGTTCAATCCAAAACGGTCGCTACATTACCAAAAAGTTCATATGGGCCCAAAACGGACACAGTGTGCAAAAGTTACGCTCAATTCTTCGTGCGCCGACAATCCAAGCGTTCCAAATATGCAAGGGCTCATTCTTTTGAAAAATGGCTTAACTCCACCATACATCACGATGAAGTGGTGAGTTCAATCCAAAATGGTCGCTACATTTCCAAAAAGTTCTTATGGGCCCAAAACGGACACCGTGTGCAAAAGTTACGCTCAATTCTTCTTCCGCCGACTCTCCAAGCGTTCTAAATATGCGAGTGCTCATTCTTTCGAAAAATGGCCAAAATCCCTTGTACGTTACGACAAAGTGGTGAGTTCAATCCAAAACGGTCGCTGCATTTCCAAAAAGTATTTATGGGCCCAAAACGGACACCGTTTGTAAAAGTTCGCTCAATTCTTCGTACGTCGACTCTCCAACTGTTCCAAATATGCAAGTGCTCATTCTTTCTAAAAATGGCTGAAATCCCTCGTACGTCACTATTAAGTCGTGAGTTCAATCCAAAACGGTCGCTACATTTCGAAAAGGTACTTTTGGGACCAAAACTGACACCGTGCGCAAAATTTACGCTCAATTCTTCGTACACCGACAATCCAAGCGTTCTAAATATGCAAGTGCTCATTCTTTTGAAAAACGGCCAAAATCCCTCATACATCACGATGAAGTGGTGAGATCAATCCAAAACGGCCGCTATATTTCCAAAAAGTAGTTGTGGGCCCAAAACGGACACCGTGTGCAAAAGTTACGCTCAATTCTTTGTACGTCGACAACCCAAGCGTTCCAAATATGCAAGTTCTCATTCTTTTAAAAAATTGTCAAAATTCCTCGTACGTCACTATTAAGTCGTGAGTTCAATCCAAAACGGTCGCTACATTTCCAAAAAGTACATATGGGCCCAAAACGGATACCGTGTACAAAAATTACGCTCAATTCTTTGTACGTCGACAACCCAAGCGTTCCAAATATGCAAGTTCTCATTCTTTTAAAAAATTGTCAAAATTCCTCGTACGTCACTATTAAGTCGTGAGTTCAATCCAAAACGGTCGCTACATTTCCAAAAAGTACATATGGGCCCAAAACGGACACCGTGTGCAAAAGTTATGCCCAATTCTTCGTCCGTCGATTCTCCAAGCGTTCTAAATATGCAAGTGCTCATTCTTTCGAAAGATGGCTGAACTCCCCCATACGTCACGACGAAGTGGTGAGTTCAATCCAAAAAGGTTGCTACATTTCCAAAAAGTTCTTATGGGCCCAAAACGGACACCGTGTGCAAAAGTTATGCCCAATTCTTCGTCCGTCGATTCTCCAAGCGTTCTAAATATGCGAGTGCTCATTCTTACGAAAAATGGCAAAAATCCCTCGTACG
>NW_019243802.1:0-1581 GCF_002742605.1 Olea europaea var. sylvestris | reverse complement strand
TTACGCTCAATTCTTCGTACGCCGACTCTCCAAGAGTTTCAAATGTGCAAGTGCTCATTCGTTCGAAAAATGGCCAAAATCCCTCCTACGTCACGACGAAGTTGTGAGTTCAATCCAAAACGGTCGCTACATTTCCAAAAAGTATTATTATGGGCCCAAAACGGACACCGTGTGCAAAAGTTACGCTCAATTCTTCGTACGTCGACTGTCCAAGCGTTTCAAATATGCAAGTGCTCATTCCTTCAAAAAATGGCCAAAATCCCTCCTACGTTACGACGAAGTTGTGAGTTCAATCCAAAATGGTCGCTGCATTACCAAAAAGTATTTATGGGCCCAAAACGGACACCGTGTACAAAAGTTACGCTCAATTCTTCATATGCCGACTCTCCAAGCGTTCCAAATATACAAGAGCACATTCTTTCAAAAAATGGCTAAAATCCCTCGTACGTCATGACGAAGTAGTGAATTCATTCCAAAACGGTCGCTACATTTCTAAAAAGTACTAATGGGCCCAAAACGGACACCGTGTGCAAAAGTTACGCTCAATTCTTCGTCCGCCGACTCTCCAAGCGTTCTAAATGTGCAAGTACTCATTGTTTCAAAAAATGGCCAAAATCCCTCGTACGTCATGATGAAATGGTGAGTTCAATCCAAAACGGTCGCTACATTTCCAAAAAGTACTTATGGGAACGAAACGGACACCGTGTACAAAAGTTACGATCAATTCTTCATTCGCCGACTCTCCAAGCGTTCCAAATATGCAAGTGCTCATTCTTTTGAAAAATGGCCAAAATCCCTCATACGTCACGACGAAGAGGTGAGTTCAAGCCAAAACGGTCGCTGCATTTCCAAAAAGTACTTATGGGCCCAAAATGGACACCGTGTACAGAAGTTACGCTCAATTCTTCGTACGCCGACTCTCCAAGCGTTCCAAATATGCAAGTGCTCATTCTTTCAAAAAGTTGCTGAAATCGCTCGTACGTCACGATGAAGTCATGAGTTCAATCCAAAACGGTCGCTCCATTTCTGAAAAGTACTTATGGGCCCTAAACAGACGCCGTTTTCAAAAGTTACGCTCGATTCTTTGAACGCGGACAATCCAAGCGCTTCAAATATGCAAGTGCTCAATCATTCAAAAAATGGCTGAAATCCTTCTTACGTCACGATGAGGTGGTGAGTTAAATTCAAAGCGGTCGCCTAATTTCCAAAAAGTACTTATGGGCCCAAAATGGACACCGTGTGCAAAAGTTACGCTCAATACTTCGTCCGTCGACTCTCCAAGAGTTCAAAACATGCAAGTGCTCATTCTTTCGAAAAATTGCCAAAATCCGTCGTACGTCATGACGAAGTGGTGAGTTCAATCCAAAACGGTCGCTACATTTCCAAAAAGTACTTATAGGCCCAAAACGGACACCGTGTGCAAAAGTTACGCTCAATTCTTCGTCCGTCCACTCTCTAAGCGTTCTAAACATGCAAGTGCTCATTCTTTCGAAAAATCGCCAAAATCCCTCGAACGTCATGACGAAGATGTGAGTTCAAACCAGAACGGTCGCTACATTTCCAAAAAGTACTTATAGGCCC
>NW_019243801.1:0-1581 GCF_002742605.1 Olea europaea var. sylvestris | reverse complement strand
GTACAACACCTTCATTACAGGCACTAAAAATCAAACCAATATGTGAAGATCCTTTCAAATATCTCAACAGCAATTTTAGAGCAACCCAATGTTCTGGTCCTGGATTGTCCATAAATCTACTAAGTGTCCTAATGGAATGAGCTACATCAGGCCTAGTACATACCATAGTATACATGATAGATCCTACTGCATTAGCATAGGGTACATTTTTCATTTGTCTAATGTCAGATTCATCTACAGGACTTTGCTCTTTACTAAGTTTAAAATGGTTGACCAATGTAAGTGAAACAGATTTAGAGTTGTGCATGGCAAACTTAGTCAACATTTTTTCAATATGTGCAGTTTGCTTCAAGTATAGTAACATATGGTGCCTTTTTCTAGTGATTTCCATTCCTAAAATTCTCTTTGCATGTCCTAGGTCTTTCATTTCAAATTCAGTACTTAAAGACCATTTCATCTAATTAATAACATGCATATTCTGACCAATCAGCAACATATCATCCACATAAAGAAATATAAAGGCAACAATAGCATTTTCATCATTTTTTTTTTGAAATAAAGACAATGATCAAATTCACTTCTTATGAAACCAATGGTAGATACAAAATTATCAAACCTTTTGTACCATTGTCGTGGAGATTGTTTCAAACCATATAATGATCTTTTTAATAAGCACAAATGATCAGATTTAGATTCATCAATAAAATCAGGTGGTTGTCTCATATAAATCACTTCATCAATGTCACCATGCAAGAAAGCAGTTTTCACTTCCATTTGTTCAAGTTCAAGATCATAATGAGCAACAAGAGCAAGCATAACTCTAATTGTAGTGTACTTTATCACAGAAGAAAATATCTCATTATAATCTATACCCTCTTTTTTGCGTAAATCCTTTTGCTACAAGTCTAGCCTTAAATCTTATGGGCATCTTTTTAGTATTTCCCTCCTTAACACTAAAAATCCACTTGCAATCAACAAGGGTCTTGCCTACAGGTTTAGGAACTAAAGTCCAAGTCTCATTTTTTATTAAGGAGTCCATCTTATCTATCATAGCTGTATGCCAATTCTCAAATTGTTTACAGCTCATAGCCTCTTCATAAGATTTTGGTTCTTTAAACACTAAGTCTTGATAGGACAAAATAGCTAGTGAAAGGTAATCTCCATACCTCACAGGCTCTCTTACTTCTCTCCTAGCCCTATCTCTAACTAATTGGTAATCCCCCAATTCATCAAGCTGACTTTCCAGATTTTCTTTAACACTCCCCTTTTCATTTTCTTGAGGACCAGAAGCTGTTTCAGCTTCTTCCTCCACCTGTTCATCACCAACAAGTTCAGTAGGCAAGCCAAGCTCCACCTACAGCTTGGTATTATCATAATTTTCATCACCAGATAGCCCTTTTGGCTCCTTATTTTCTAAGCAAGGCATTTTTGACTCATCAAATGTAATATCTCTACTGGTGATGATTCTAAAACCTTTTACCTCTTTACTTCAAAGCCCATAACCTTTAACCCCTTCAGGATATCCCAAGAAAACGCATTTCCGGGCCCTAGGTTCAAGTTTCCCTATACTCTGATGGGAAT
>NW_019243800.1:0-1581 GCF_002742605.1 Olea europaea var. sylvestris | reverse complement strand
AGTCCAGATTCTTCAGATCAGTCAGTGAGTGAAAGGTATTTTTAAGCTAATCCTTCATTGTTTGCAATTCTAGCATTTCCCACCAGGGAATTTCCAGACTAATTTGAATATATGCAGAACATTCATATCTGGAATTCTGATGCCATGTTTCTTCTATTTTTTGTTGATATATTTCTTGTACCTTTTACTGTCTGTTGGCTATATATGACATCCTCTCTTGGAATTTTTCCTGCACCTCCGTTTTTTAGTGTTGTAAGAGATGCAACAAAAGGTTGTCGTTTTTGATAGAATTAGTGGTTTATTTCTGTCATGACTTGGAAAAGAATAATGGAGAGAAGAAGTTCAATTTCTCCCTCCCCTCTAATTTCAATTATATAGAACAATAACAAGAGTACATATTTGGTAACTTGGCATAAGAATGGAAACACAATAAATCCTAGTTATACTATTATCAAATTAACGTGATTTACTTCCTTAACACTCTCCCTCAAGCTGGAGCATATACGTCATATAAGCCCAGCTTGGAATAAACATACTTCAATCGATTACCATTCAATGATTTTGTAAATATATCAGCGAGTTGGTCTCTTGTCTTTCACATATGGTGTACATATATCACCACTTACTATTTTGTTCCGAACAAAATGACAATCAACTTCAATATGTTTGGTCCTCTCATAAAAGACTGGATTTGATGCAATATGTAGAGCAGCTTGATTGTCACAAAACATTGGAATATGAGTGGAAGGTGAGAGATTGATTTCTTGAAGAAAGTGCTGTAACCACGTCAGCTCACTAGAAGTATGAGTCATCGCCCTATATTCTGCGTTTGCACTTGATCTTGCTACTACATTTTGTTTCTTACTTTTTCAAGAAACAAGATTACCACCAAGGAATGTACAGAAACCTGTAGTGGATCGTCTGTCTATCCGGGATTCTGCCCAATCTGCGTCTACAAACCCTTCTATTCTGATGTGTCCATTTGGTTTATACAATAACCCAAGACCTGGAGCCTTTTTCAAATACCAAATAATACATATCACAGTTTCCCAATGAGGAACCCGAGGAGCATCCAAGAACTGACTAATGATGCTAACTGCATTGGAAATATCTGGTCTTGTGATAGTAAGATAATTCAATTTTCCAACTAAACGACGATATTTTCCTAGTTTTCCAAATAATACTCCTCCATTCTTCAAAAGCTTCACATTGGGATCCATGGGAGTATCAACTGGATGGGTTCCAAGGAAACCTGTCTCATCTAATAGATCAAGCACATACTTTCTTTGAGATAAATTAATATCTGCTTGTGACGTAGCGACTTCAAGACCCAAGAAATATCGGAGTTTACCTAGATTTTTGGTCTGAAACCTTTTCTGCAGAAACTGTTTTAATTGAGCAATCCCATCTGCATCATCACCAGTGATTACAATATCATCCACATAAACTACTAGGATAACATAACCTGTGTCAGTTATAGATGAAATACTGAATGATCTGTCTGGCACCTCTGAAGACCAAATTCCAAAACAACTTTAGAAAACTTCCAAAAAGAGGCGGATGAAAGGTATAGATATATAG
>NW_019243799.1:0-1581 GCF_002742605.1 Olea europaea var. sylvestris | reverse complement strand
CATGAGGGTATGGATGCTTACACTATGATTTTTTATCTCGAAGAGTTGTATGATGAACAATCTCGTGTGGAGAGATATGAGACATCCAAACAACTGTATCGGTGCAAAATGGCAGAGGGATCTTCAGTCAGTGCTCATGTGCTGAAGATGATTAGTTTCATTGAGAAATTGACTCAACTAGTTTTATCATGGATCTCGAACTAAGTATTGACTTGGTTCTACAATCTTTACCAGATAATTATTCATAGTTCATCATGAACTTCAATATGAATAAAATCAAATGCACACTTCTTGAGTTGCTTAATATGCCCAAAACTTTGGAGCCTAATGTTAAGGCTAGCACTGGGCATGTCTTAGCCATTCAATCATCCAAGGGCACTAAGAGAAAAATCAAAGGAAGTTTTAAGAAAACATCCAAGAAGGCTAAAGGTAATAACAAAGTAGTTAAGGAAGGTAAGGACAATACCAAATCTGATGACCCGTGCTATCATTGTGGAGTGAAAGATCATTGGAAGAAGAACTGCAAGGCTTACTTTGCAAGCTTGAAAGGAAAGAAGTCTCCTGAAACTTCTACTTTAGGTATTTTTATTATCGAGGTTAATATGCTTACTTTATTAGCTTCTTGGGTATTGGATACTGGATGTGGATCTCATATATGTATAAATATGCAGGGATTAAAGAAAACTAGATCACTGTAGAAAAGAGAAGTTGACCAGTGCGTGGGAAATGGAGCAGGAGTTGCTGCATTAGCTGTAGGGACATACTTCTTACCATTGCCTTCGGGTTTAGTATTAGAATTAGAAAATTGCTATTTTATTCCTGCTATTATTAAAAACATTATTTCTATTTTGTGTTTGGACATGAATCAGTTTTCAATTAATGTTAAGAATAATCATTTTTCGTTTTATAAATATGAGATCTTTTATGGTTGTGGTGTGTTACAAAATGGAATTTATATCCTTGATACTGAGTGGAGTCATCTATTATGTGTACAGAAAATAAAAAGCATAAAAGTGATAATCTAAATAATACATATCTCTGGCATTGCAGATTGGGTTATATCAACGATAAATGCATTTCCAAGTTTCATAAAGAAGGATACTTCGGCTCAATTGATTCTGAATCATTTAACAAATGCGGTCATGCCTATTAGGCAAAATGACCAAATTTCCTTTTATTGGAAAAGGAGAAAGAGCTGCAGAACTACTGGGACTAATACATACTAATGTATGTGGACCCATGTCAATCACTGCTAGAGGTGGTTTCTCTTATTTCATCACATTTATTGATGATCATTCTAGATATGGTTATGTATATCTGATGAAATTCAAGCATGAAGCACTTGAAAAGTTCAAAGAATTCAAACTTGAAGTAGAGAAATAGATAGGTAAAAATATTCTCATACTGAGATTAGATCGAGGTGGAGAATATTTAAGCGGAGAATTTTTACATTATCTAAAATAGAATGGGATTCTCTCGCAGTGGACTCCGCCATATATATCGCAACATAATGGTGTATCTGAACAGATGAATCACACATTGTTAGACATGGTACAATCAATGATGAGTCATACAAACATC
>NW_019243798.1:0-1581 GCF_002742605.1 Olea europaea var. sylvestris | reverse complement strand
AGGTTCATGTACGAAGGAAATTATGGACCTGTCAGAGTAGTCCAAGATGGAGAAGAAACTCAAATTGTCGCGCAGAGTGAAGAATCGTTTTCGGTGGATGCACTCACTGAAATGTTCAGTCAGATGAGGTCAAACATAGTGGTCCTAGAGGAGCCAGTAATTGGCAAAAGAGTAATCAAGGAGTTTTAAATGAGTTGTAAGCAACAAAGGCAAATGACCGATATTCAGCCTTCAAAGCCAAATTAATGGCTTTCAATAAAGAATGCAAGGACAAGACGAAAGAAGAAGCAGCCTTGAAAGCATTGAGAGACAAATTAGCAGTGTTCGAGTTGGAACAAAGTATTGGTCGAGAAGTCAACAAAGTAGATTGTTTAGAAGAAGAAATGCCTGCAAGGGAATTGGACGATGAAGTGACGAGGATTGCCAAGCCTGGATACGCTCAAGCACAAGACCTTCTGATTAAAGTGAATATTGGCAATGAAGGAGAAGATCACCCAATATTCATCATCCAAATGCTCGATCAAGAGGTTAGTGATAAATTAATTGCTTTATTAAAAGAATATAAAGATTGTTTTACTTGGGAATATGAACATATGCCTGGTTTAGATAGAGATTTGGTGGAACATAGGTTGCCAACCAAGCTAAATTTTAAGCCTCATAAGCAACCCCCTAAGCGTTTTGCTCCTAATGTACTTCCTGAGATTAAGAAAGAAATAGATCGATTATTAAAGGCAAACTTTATTAGAACAGCCAGATATGTGAATTGGTTGTCCAATATCGTGTCAGTGCTAAAAAAGAATGGTAAATTAACGGTGTGCATAGACTTTAGAAATTTAAATATAGCCACACCCAAAGATGAATATCCAATACCCACAGTAGACTCTCTAGTAGACTCAACTGCCGGACACGTAATGTATTTCTTCATGGATGGGTATTCAGGATACAATCAAATTTATATAGCTGAGGAAGATATACACAAAACTGCCTTTAGATGCCCAGGGTCTCTAGGATGTTTTGAATGGGTAGTTATGCCTTTCAGCCTGAAAAATGTAGGAGCAACTTATCAAAGAGCGATGAACCTGATTTTTCATGATATGATAGGCAAGTTTGTTGAAGTGTATGTAGATGATATAGTGGTCAAATCCATTAAAAAAGAAGACCATTTTGAACAGCTGAGATGTTCATTTGAGCGAATGGGGCAATATAACTAAAATTGAATCCCTTGAAATGTGCATTTGGTGTTAATGCAGGAAACTTCCTTGGTTTCTTAGTACACAAAAAGGGGATTGAACTTGATAAAAATAAAGCGAAGGCCATTTTAGAGGCCAAACCACCTAGCAACAAAAAAGAATTGCAAAGGTTTCTAGGCCAAGTAAACTTTTTAATAAGCTTTATTTCTAACTGTGCAGGGCGAACTAAAGCTTTTTCGCCGCTTTTAAAGTTGAAAAATCAGGACGAGTTTGTCTGAAAAGAGAAAATCAAAAGGTTTTCGAAAGCCTAAAGATATATTTATCAAGTCCACCAGTGTTGGTGTCACCAATCCAAGGACGGCCAATGAAAGTGTATGTATCGGCTGAAAAA
>NW_019243797.1:0-1581 GCF_002742605.1 Olea europaea var. sylvestris | reverse complement strand
AAGGTTATCTAACATTTTGAATAAACTAATTGAAACAATATGTCACCAAAGTGACCTCTTTTGTGTAGATTGGTTTGTTTGGGTTGTTTAGATGTCATGTGTGTGCTTCTTCATGCGGGTGTTAATCAACCCAAAGGAAGGTTAATGCTTGGCCGAATTACACACACATCTACGGTAGTAAATGTGTGACAATTATAAGATTTCCATGTGAATAATAAATCGATCCAAAGATGGTTTCATTATTTGACAGGAATTATTGTCAATATTTGATCACTGTATTGAGAGTACCACTAGCAATTAATATTACTGTCCAAAGACGTGGTATTAATGTTGCACTAGGTATCTTGAGATGAGACTTACCATTATTTGAATTTATTGTTCATTTAATATGAATGTGAGCATAATTATTTGTTTAATTTTGTTCTCTCTACAGCTAATTCATCTACCACCACAATATCTGCTAATATCAATTCCATTCCCATGCTTAATGGGACAAGCTTTAAGGATTGGAAGGAGAACGTATTGATTGTTCTTGGCTGCATGGATCTTGACCTTACACTTCAGATTGAGCAACCCACTCCTCTTATGGAAGAAAGCTCTCAAAAACTTTGAGAAGTGGGATCGTTCAAATCGCATGAGTCTAATGATCATTAAGCGCGGCATTTCGAAAGCCTTTAGAGGTGCAATATCCGAAGAGATAACTAATGCTAAGGAGTTCCTTGCTGAAATTGAGAAACATTTTGCAAAAAATGATAAGGCTGAAACAAGCAGGCTTTTGTAAAGTTTGATTTTAATGAAGTATAAAGGCAAGGGAAACATAATGGAGTACATCATGGAGATGTCTCACGTTGCTTCAAAACTTAAAGGGCTAAAGCTTGAGCTGTATGATGACTTGCTCGTGCATTTGGTATTGATCTCTCTTCCTGCACAATTCAGTCAATTTAAGGTTAGTTATAACTGCCAGAAAGAGAATGGTCTCTAAATGAGCTCATTTCATGTTGTGTGCAAGAGGAAGAAAGGTTGAAGCAAGATAGAACTGAAGTTGCTCACTTGGCAAACACTTCTAAGGATAAGGGTGAGAAAAAGATGAAGGAATATGAAGCTGCTCCTAAGGGTCCAACACAACTGAAACAGAAGGAAGATAAAGGAACTTGTTTCTTTTGCAGTAAAACTGGACATGTGAAGAAATACTGTGCCAAATATCAATCATGGCGTGCAAAGAAATGTACAATTCTTACTTTGGTCTGTTCTAATAATAATTTAGCTTCAGTACCTAGAACCACTTGGTGGATGGATTCTGGTGCTATTACTCACATAAGTGTTTCTATGCAGGGCTACCTGAGCCACCAAAAATCAAGTGATGGTGAAAGATATATCTATGTGGGTGATGGAAAATCGGTAGAAGTTGATGTAGTATGCACTTTTAGGTTATTGTTGGAAACTGGTTATTATTTGGATTTGGAAGACACTTTTGTTGTGCCGTCTTTTAGACGGAATTTAATTTCTGTTTCTCTGTTGGACAAATTTGGATATTTTTGTTCATTTGGAAACAACCAATTTAATCTTTCATTAAATTCCAAT
>NW_019243796.1:99543-103722 GCF_002742605.1 Olea europaea var. sylvestris | reverse complement strand
TCTTGGTGTACAGGTACCTGCTTCTAATGTATTTTGAATCTTTCTTTTAATTCCCTTTAGCTTGATATTATTTGAGGTACTTTTCACGACTTTGAAAATGTTCTGGAGTTCATTTCTATTTAGTAGATATAATTGGCGATCTGAAAATTGTAAAAATATGGATATAGTTCATTTCTATTTAGTAGATATAATTGGCGATCTGAAAATTGTAAAAATATGGATATTTCTTCCTGTTTCATTTCCTTAATTTATTTCACTTTGTGAAGCATTTATCTTCTTCTTCAATTTGCAGATCTTTGGGGGGATTGTCAATGCTGGGAATCCAAATCTTGAAGGCACTGATCTCTATGATAATGAGTATCCTTCATCATGAATGATGCTCTTGTAGATTTTATGAAACAATTTTACCAAATTTTAATCATAATCCAATCCATCTCAATATTATGGCTATCTTAATTTAATCAGTAAAGATGTATTATCTATTTGAGCATCTTCATTTTTTGAGCTCAACAAAATTTAAATTAAAAACAAAAAAGAAAATAAAAACTAACACTCAATCAATTGTAATGAATTCATTCATGTCACTCCATTAGATCCGTCATCACCTCTACCTATACAAATTGCCAAAGAAAATTTCTTGTTGAGCTGCTAATTCTTCATTAATTATCAATTTCCTGGCTCTAATTCCTTGACAAATTTAAGCTACTTACTCTTCAACTTCAATGACTACCCAAATGGGATGGTAACACTTTTCAATCTACTAGTTATGGGGAACTGGCAAATGTGGATTCAGGTATTGCACATAGATCATGATTATCTGCGGGAATCCCCCCCCTTTTTTTTTTTTGGACAACATCTTCTTTTCTGTATTTTTCATTTGAGTTTTCGATTTCATACTGCGATTACTATGGGTTTATAATATTTGCTATGAACAACAAATAATGTAGTGCGTTCTTCAGCGAGGGTTGGGCTGTTATCTAGCAGTGACATTAGTGAGCTTGAATCCCAGAATTGGCCAATTTATTATAGGTTGAAATATTATTACTTGAGCAATATAATTAAAAAAATATGAGGTCAACATTGGTTAGATCATAGACAGGCTTTACAGTGTGAGATGCTTAGAAGACAATTATGAGATCAAGATATGACAAAGAATATATGTATTTATTCCAAAGAGTTCCTTTCATTCTTCACCTTAGATATTGTCCATCATGTTACCTAACCAACGATCTCCTGAATCTGAGCAATTTACTCCTCAAATAAGCAGTCTTACAGGAATATGTTAGCCAATATAGAGGAAAAACAAGAAAGGGAAAAAGGATGTTCGGAAAAAAAATAATAATAATAATAAGGAATGTAAAATTCCTTATCTATGTTCGATGCTGAACATGTATCAACCTATAATATAATTTATGAATGGACATAAATGTACTGCCATATTAGAAGAGAATTTTTTTATCCTTTTCTTCTTTCTTTCTCTCTCTTTTCTTTTTCATTTTTGAATGTGTGCGCGCTCGCATGGAAAGGATGTGAGGGTGGAGATCAGCTCTTTTGAATTGAATGATATTTTTAAGGAGCCTAAGTTTATTTTGGAATAGATTTTATTTATATGCATAGGTATATGCCGAAATTTATGAGAGTCCATATCCTCTTTTTTACTTGGCATTGCACCCGAACATTATAAATGAAGTTCCTGTTAAATTGTTAATGGACAGCTGCGATACGTAGTATAGTGGCAACAATGTCATATTCTGTCATTTTCCATTATGTGATTGTAATTTCTGGTGGCTGAAATTTCAGGGCTACAAGGATTTGACTGGAACTGCATGGTCTTATGCATACTTCGTCAGCTTCTATCTTATTACAATCTTACTACTACTGAATTTGGTAAGCTGTAGCTAATTGCTAGGGTCCTGTCCTATGGCTTCTGTCAATTGAAATACTAAGTAGTGACATGTCTGTGTTGCTGTGCTGCTTATAATAATAACAAATTTGATAGAACCTGTATTTATGTTCGGTATTGCTAAATAACTCAAGAAATTTGGGGAAAACTTTTCACATTGCATATGAAAAGTCGAAATTTTGGAAAACATTTTATATGCTTAAACAGACCGTATATACTTTTACACATCAATTTCATTGAAATCGCTCTCTCTTATAATGATGTGGAATTTATCTAATGTGATTACACGGCAGGGTGGAAATAGAAAAGAAGAAAAAGACTAGAAATGATAACAAGCATCATTTGCCTCATTGTAATATGGATTAAACAAATTACAGGACTAGTATGGGAGTTCTAGATTTTGTTTAATGGATATCCACATGTATTTCGTTATTTAGTTATGTACACTGGCTTAAGCTAATTTGTTTATGGAGTTAGTTGAGTTAAACGTATAACGATATATTATCTTTAATTTAGAATTATGAATTTTAGACATTGCGGCATGATAATATATCTAATAATGCAAGTATTTAGAAGGGGAAAGGATTTTATTATTTCTTTTGGAAGGGACCCTTCCCTTCAAATTTTTTCCCTTATAGAAAAGTAGGAACAGGCAGAGGAGATTTTCTTTTTCTGTGATTCAATGGTTATTGTAAGTTAGTTAAGATTTCCTTGTTAGATTACCAAAACAATTAGTAAAGTTGAAATCAAGAGACTTAAATTGAGATACGAGTTTCAAATTCGTCACCATTTGTTATTTTGAAGTGCTTTGTTTGTCAGACCTTGTCAGGAGTTATTGAAATTCATTCTATCCATCTTGTTTTACTGAATCCCATTCTGTCAATATTGTAAAAAATAACTTCATAATCTTTTGGAAAATATCATTTCAGGTTGTGGCATTCGTATTGGAGGCTTTCTTCGCTGAAATGGATCTTGAAACTTCTGAGAAATGTGAAGATGCAACTGGCAAGGTTAGTGAAGAATTTGTGAGTTTCGACTGTGGGCAAAGAGACAAGTGATAGGTTAGCCATGTGAAGAGATCATGTAGTGTTAGTTAAGAGTAGAGCCCATTAAGTTATAACTACCTAAGAATTGTATTTAAGTCTCATGTGGTTCATGAAAACCAAGATCTTATGCCATAATAAAACACTCATAATTAAGCTTGTGGAGTTATAAATAAAACCCAATAGTAATTAGTGGAAAGATCACCAGACTCGTGCTCATTTGGGAGCTTATAGTTTTTTCAATGTGGACAAGCTGGGCAATACTTCTTGCCATGCAACTCCCATTTGTATGTGAAGAGGTGAATCAATTAAAGGGCACTTTGGCTCAATCAAGAAACAGCAAAAAAGATGCAGTCACGAGCACAAACAAGGGAATTGTGTATAAATTGATGAAAGTTATATAAACATGACATATCCAAATTTTCAAGTGTAGCTTTGATACAGTGGTAATTGACCACTTAATTTTTAAGCTTAAGTTGTGAGAGAGAAATAAAAGTTATTTATTTAATGTCTTCGAGTGCATTATAGATTGCGTCTTCTACATTTGAAGGAAGTATCTTGGAAATCCAAATGATTTCCAGATTATTTTAATATTTTGCTAAGCTAAGCTTAAAAGGTGCTTATATTTATGTGTGGGTTTGTTATTCGGCCATAATTCATGGATTTGTATATATGATTTACCTTATAGCCATTCATGTTCATACTTTTGATTTTGAATTGATATGTAAGAACCACTAAGTCAACCTGTATTCCTTCGCAATCCAGGATGAAATTCATCAGGGGCATCGACGACGTAATGTGGGGTATGTGCAATTGACTTGACACTTCTCAGAAATATCCCTTTATAAATTTAGAATGATACTTAATCTGGATCAACATTTTCCTGTTTTCCCCCAATTTTTTCAGCACGAAGACAAGGAGTCAGAGAGTTCAGATGCTTCTCCACCATATGTTGAGCGCTGAGCTGGGGAAAACAGAGTGCTCCTCCCCATAAAGTCGATATATTTCTTATCCTTGCAGGTAATTTCTTGAAAGCTCTTCATTTTTGCTTTATTTTTACTGTTTATGACTTCCTGGGGAATTCGTTAAGGTCTTCACAGCCATTCTTAGCCTAAGCAAATATTAATCACCTCATGTTCTTGGACACGGCTGAATTCAAGGACATATTGGAACTATTTTCTTCATGTCATCCTTTTTCTAACATAGACCCACTAATTTTGTGGGGGTGGGGGG
>NW_019243796.1:31968-82226 GCF_002742605.1 Olea europaea var. sylvestris | reverse complement strand
TTTTTCATTTGAGTTTTCGATTTCATACTGCGATTACTATGGGTTTATAATATTTGCTATGAACAACAAATAATGTAGTGCGTTCTTCAGCGAGGGTTGGGCTGTTATCTAGCAGTGACATTAGTGAGCTTGAATCCCAGAATTGGCCAATTTATTATAGGTTGAAATATTATTACTTGAGCAATATAATTAAAAAAATATGAGGTCAACATTGGTTAGATCATAGACAGGCTTTACAGTGTGAGATGCTTAGAAGACAATTATGAGATCAAGATATGACAAAGAATATATGTATTTATTCCAAAGAGTTCCTTTCATTCTTCACCTTAGATATTGTCCATCATGTTACCTAACCAACGATCTCCTGAATCTGAGCAATTTACTCCTCAAATAAGCAGTCTTACAGGAATATGTTAGCCAATATAGAGGAAAAACAAGAAAGGGAAAAAGGATGTTCGGAAAAAAAATAATAATAATAATAAGGAATGTAAAATTCCTTATCTATGTTCGATGCTGAACATGTATCAACCTATAATATAATTTATGAATGGACATAAATGTACTGCCATATTAGAAGAGAATTTTTTTATCCTTTTCTTCTTTCTTTCTCTCTCTTTTCTTTTTCATTTTTGAATGTGTGCGCGCTCGCATGGAAAGGATGTGAGGGTGGAGATCAGCTCTTTTGAATTGAATGATATTTTTAAGGAGCCTAAGTTTATTTTGGAATAGATTTTATTTATATGCATAGGTATATGCCGAAATTTATGAGAGTCCATATCCTCTTTTTTACTTGGCATTGCACCCGAACATTATAAATGAAGTTCCTGTTAAATTGTTAATGGACAGCTGCGATACGTAGTATAGTGGCAACAATGTCATATTCTGTCATTTTCCATTATGTGATTGTAATTTCTGGTGGCTGAAATTTCAGGGCTACAAGGATTTGACTGGAACTGCATGGTCTTATGCATACTTCGTCAGCTTCTATCTTATTACAATCTTACTAC
The DNA here is from genome assembly GCF_002742605.1 of Olea europaea var. sylvestris. Taxonomy (NCBI): domain Eukaryota; kingdom Viridiplantae; phylum Streptophyta; class Magnoliopsida; order Lamiales; family Oleaceae; genus Olea; species Olea europaea. Next base: position 81,219 of record NW_019243796.1, on the reverse strand, counting down.
TACTGAATTTGGTAAGCTGTAGCTAATTGCTAGGGTCCTGTCCTATGGCTTCTGTCAATTGAAATACTAAGTAGTGACATGTCTGTGTTGCTGTGCTGCTTATAATAATAACAAATTTGATAGAACCTGTATTTATGTTCGGTATTGCTAAATAACTCAAGAAATTTGGGGAAAACTTTTCACATTGCATATGAAAAGTCGAAATTTTGGAAAACATTTTATATGCTTAAACAGACCGTATATACTTTTACACATCAATTTCATTGAAATCGCTCTCTCTTATAATGATGTGGAATTTATCTAATGTGATTACACGGCAGGGTGGAAATAGAAAAGAAGAAAAAGACTAGAAATGATAACAAGCATCATTTGCCTCATTGTAATATGGATTAAACAAATTACAGGACTAGTATGGGAGTTCTAGATTTTGTTTAATGGATATCCACATGTATTTCGTTATTTAGTTATGTACACTGGCTTAAGCTAATTTGTTTATGGAGTTAGTTGAGTTAAACGTATAACGATATATTATCTTTAATTTAGAATTATGAATTTTAGACATTGCGGCATGATAATATATCTAATAATGCAAGTATTTAGAAGGGGAAAGGATTTTATTATTTCTTTTGGAAGGGACCCTTCCCTTCAAATTTTTTCCCTTATAGAAAAGTAGGAACAGGCAGAGGAGATTTTCTTTTTCTGTGATTCAATGGTTATTGTAAGTTAGTTAAGATTTCCTTGTTAGATTACCAAAACAATTAGTAAAGTTGAAATCAAGAGACTTAAATTGAGATACGAGTTTCAAATTCGTCACCATTTGTTATTTTGAAGTGCTTTGTTTGTCAGACCTTGTCAGGAGTTATTGAAATTCATTCTATCCATCTTGTTTTACTGAATCCCATTCTGTCAATATTGTAAAAAATAACTTCATAATCTTTTGGAAAATATCATTTCAGGTTGTGGCATTCGTATTGGAGGCTTTCTTCGCTGAAATGGATCTTGAAACTTCTGAGAAATGTGAAGATGCAACTGGCAAGGTTAGTGAAGAATTTGTGAGTTTCGACTGTGGGCAAAGAGACAAGTGATAGGTTAGCCATGTGAAGAGATCATGTAGTGTTAGTTAAGAGTAGAGCCCATTAAGTTATAACTACCTAAGAATTGTATTTAAGTCTCATGTGGTTCATGAAAACCAAGATCTTATACCATAATAAAACACTCATAATTAAGCTTGTGGAGTTATAAATAAAATCCAATAGTAATTAGTGGAAAGATCACCAGACTCGTGCTCATTTGGGAGCTTATAGTTTTTTCAATGTGGACAAGCTGGGCAATACTTCTTGCCATGCAACTCCCATTTGTATGTGAAGAGGTGAATCAATTAAAGGGCACTTTGGCTCAATCAAGAAACAGCAAAAAAGATGCAGTCACGAGCACAAACAAGGGAATAGTGTATAAATTGATGAAAGTTATATAAACATGACATATCCAAATTTTCAAGTGTAGCTTTGATACAGTGGTAATTGACCACTTAATTTTTAAGCTTAAGTTGTGAGAGAGAAATAAAAGTTATTTATTTAATGTCTTCGAGTGCATTATAGATTGCGTCTTCTACATTTGAAGGAAGTATCTTGGAAATCCAAATGATTTCCAGATTATTTTAATATTTTGCTAAGCTAAGCTTAAAAGGTGCTTATATTTATGTGTGGGTTTGTTATTCGGCCATAATTCATGGATTTGTATATATGATTTACCTTATAGCCATTCATGTTCGTACTTTTGATTTTGAATTGATATGTAAGAACCACTAAGTCAACCTGTATTCCTTCGCAATCCAGGATGAAATTCATCAGGGGCATCGACGACGTAATGTGGGGTATGTGCAATTGACTTGACACTTCTCAGAAATATCCCTTTATAAATTTAGAATGATACTTAATCTGGATCAACATTTTCCTGTTTTCCCCCAATTTTTTCAGCACGAAGACAAGGAGTCAGAGAGTTCAGATGCTTCTCCACCATATGTTGAGCGCTGAGCTGGGGAAAACAGAGTGCTCCTCCCCATAAAGTCGATATATTTCTTATCCTTGCAGGTAATTTCTTGAAAGCTCTTCATTTTTGCTTTATTTTTACTGTTTATGACTTCCTGGGGAATTCGTTAAGGTCTTCACAGCCATTCTTAGCCTAAGCAAATATTAATCACCTCATGTTCTTGGACACGGCTGAATTCAAGGACATATTGGAACTATTTTCTTCATGTCATCCTTTTTCTAACATAGACCCACTAATTTTGTGGGGGTGGGGGGGAGGGGGGTTAAGAATTACTCGTTTGCTTATGTTTTTTTCATTTGACACGAACTTGTAATCGAATAATTATGTACAAGGTGCACCAATATGGCATCTAATATATTTGAAGTTGGCAACTGAATTAATTTGTCACTGTTGGCTCTAATTGATGCATTTGTTTTGAAATTATAATAGGTACCTCCAACAAGAGAAGGACGAAACAAGTATTCAGGAGATGATTTAGCAATTTCAGAGATTTCCATCGATCCTGCTTTTGCGTCACCGAAGGCAAAAAATTGGACCCACTTCGTTTTCTGGAATATTACATATATTTTCTACCAGCTTTTTCTTTTTTTATTTATTTATTTTTTTGCCTGAATTGTTGAAGAGGACCCCCTACGGGTTCCCTTCTAGTCGAACCCCTATTCTATTGCTGGGATACAACTTTTTTGGGTGGTATTGTGTCCCAAATCCAATGGTAGTGGTGGTTTCTATGTGCATTTTGTGGATGGAAAATGTAAAGGGATTCAGTCTTGTGTTTGCAACACTTTTACAGGCATATGTATTCAAGATTGAGTAAAAAATTTATAATTGGACACTGGCATTTAGAAATGATTATGTGCTATAAATCTTAAATCAATATTATGTCTTTTGATAAAAAGAACTCCTCCACAAAGTGAACCGGACGTTGCCTTCTTCCAGTCATAGTACTCCCAACTGAGTTGTTTAGGTTTTGGAATTTCATCGGGGGTTTCAATTCGAAAGTTAGAAAATGTGGTACAGCTTCATCTCTCTCGATCTCTAGAATCATTTCATATATAACTTAACTACAAGAATAATGATATTCACCTAGATTCTAGATGATCATCCATCTATACGACAGTGAGATTGTTGTCACATTATTCAATGCATAAAAACGCAAAAAAATATATTTGAACTTTATTGAACTGTTCCAATGACCCTACTTGATATAGATTGATGATCGTCTAGATTTTATATAATAGCATTACTCTAACTGCATTTACACAGCTGTAATCGGCCTCATAAGCAAATCCATCGAACTGATGGAGCAGAAAAGGAAGAAATTGTATAAGCAAAAAAGAACTTGGGCAATCTCTGATACCATGTCGCTTGAGGTGACTTGAGCAAGATATATGTCCTTAAAAGGGTTGCTTTCATTCATTTCCAGAGGCAGAAATGCAAGTCTGAAATGAAATGATAGATGTAGAATATGGCACTGTAAATTGAGGACGACTAAGGAAAAGAGAGATTTCCATCGAACCCCAAAGTTCATTTCTCTTGCTTGCTAAAGGCCTACCCCAAGATTTTAGTGATTTATTTCGTAGTATCATATTTATTTATTTAAATAATAAAATATCAAATCTCTTCGGTAATGAGTACTTAACGACTGAATTTTCACCGCCGTCTACGCCTGTTATGATGTATTGGTATATTATATTAACGAAGACAAGCATTTGAAAAAACATGTTAAGAGACGAAACAATTCAACCAAACCATGCATGTTATTAACACATTTCACTATGTCCGTGTGATTAAAGTATCAATCAAACAAGACAAGAATGCTGTTATTCATTGCTCCAATCATATGAAAAGTACGTAGGATTTAGTCAGAAATGCAAGGCAGGGTACCATATCCAGTAGGGAGACTTGTCCTCGAGCCTATACCATCCAAACATTTTCACTTTTGGATCCCAAAGAGAGTCACATTTTTCTTCCAAACTGCTAATAAAAAGCCGTCAAATCGACATAGATAAAAGCATTGACAAGTCAAATTACCATCCTCCTCCCCCGTACGCATTATTTTAAGACCCACTGGAGAAACTATTATCAAGAACAGCGGAACTGCTCACAGTCTTCAGCACCAATCTTTGTGAAGCTTGAAACAAGACCATTTATCATTCCCCTTATAGAAGCCGCAAACTCTGACGAGGTGCCCTTTTTGCTACCATCCTGGATCTTTCCCTTGACCACGGAACCAACTACTGCACCCCCCATGTATGCTCTACATGCCGAAAGAATATCATGTGCATGAGAATGGAAATGACCTGTCACTAAATCATCGAAGTGCTGCAACCATATGAACGTTCGAAAATTAAGACGTCAAAAATAAAATCTTATTATAGAAGGGAAAACATAAGGTGTGCAAATATGCATAACAGCATAGCATTCAATCAAGGTTCAAATTTGCAAATTAACAAGTTTAAGAGGGAGGAAGGGACCAAAACTGATACAGCTTGTTTTAGTTGCAAAGGATATAGGGATCCCAATAATTCTGGCAATGATCCAAACGGAAGGATTCATGTAGTCAATCCTTACTTTGACTTCTGAAATACTCTTCTAATATTCAGGAAATACAGCCATTGTTTGGATTTCATCAAATTTGGCTAAAATCTTACTTTTTATGAAATGAGCGGTGGACAAGTGGATATAGTACTTGTGGATCCTCCAACATATGCAATTAAAATTAATGCTCGACTTTGAAAAGTAAAATTTAAGGTGAAAAAATGAAACCCAAACAAATGCATTTTATGATCAAATAGACATTCTGAGGTTTTGCTAACATCTTAGAAGGGGGATTAACAGGAGACTATTAGATTCAACAGACAGAACCTGGAGAAAAACATGTAGGAGAAGAATGGATATGTACCATAAGCCAGCACTTGTGGCCAAGCAAAGCATAAACCATGCCCAAGAGGTGAGACAAAGAGACACAACTCCAAATATACATCTTTTGATTCAGCATCAAACATATCTACTAATTCCCAATGTTGAACTACCACGTCTAAATGTTTAAACACTTAGAAAGGGTGACGTTTTTATTCATTTAAAATTTGTCTTCAACGCACTCCCTCGCATGCAAGCTGAACTCATGTTTATCTAAGATTTGACATGTACAAATTTTCCATTAATGGGTGGTGATGAAACTCAAATCCAGATCTTTAGCCTGCTTTGAAACAATTCTTTACAACTGGGTGGGGACAAGACTTGGACACAAACCCAAAAATCACCTAATCTAAAAGCTTAAGCTATTAGAGGTGAATTTCAAAAAGAAGGGTATTTGTAAACTTCAAGGTAGGAGAACTGAAATGCATGGCTCCACGGAGGAAAACTATTTCATAAGAGAAATGAAGCCAAAAGTTTAACTAAGGCAGCTTATTCTCTATGCTGTCCTATAAAATTTGCTCTAAGTTTCTAAAATTAATCGGCCATTATATGAAACAAAATGAACATCACCTCATTCAAAAGTAGCCATCCTGAACAAAAACGAGAATGTTGTTGACAAGGAGTCTGAATCATACCTTTGGAGGCCTTCTAAGAGTGTATACCATCGTTTTCAAGGATGAGACAAATACATCTTCATTGTATGACCTGGACTTCTTCTCTCCCTCTGCCCCAAGATATGTCGATTCAAACCCAGGCTCGTTGAAAAAGGGCTTTGCATTCAAAATAATTGCTTGAATAGACACCAAGACCTGCAGCATTGTTGATGAATTTGGCACCCAATTCTCATTTCCTTTACCAGTCCAAGTGTTAAGAAGGCTGAGACAGACTTTCCCACATTCGTACAAGTTTGGGTTTAATCGCAAGCCACCAGAATAGTAGTAAACCATCTATCAAGGATCATTCAAAAATCAGTGGGCGATAAATGTGTTTCAAATACCAAACGAAACAAAAAGTAGCATTTAAGACAAAGCTGTCCTCTCAAAATACATACTGGTGGTATGTCTGGATAGCTAGGAGGGAAGAGAACATCGAAGACAAATAGACCATCATGGTAAGGAGTGCCTTGTGGTCCTACAATAACAGCCCTCAAAAGATCCATCCTTGATTCATAAACTCTTACATATATCATTTCTGTGGAGGCAGAGGAAGCGGGGGTTATATGTAGTTCAGTGTAATCCTCAAAGATGCAAAAGAGATAATTGATAAAGAGAACAACATGGATCTGTCATTTCAGTAACATTTCAAACTAAGGATGCATCTTCTATACAAGTATCGGACAAGATGAAATAAATAATCTATATAAACACAGATGAATATTATGATTTGTCGAACTAAAAAGAGAAAACAGTGCGAAAGTTAGTCAAGATCAGATAATATCAGCCAGTAATTTTCTTATGACTACATGCCTTGCCTAATAGGTTCCAGATCTATTTCAGCAGATCCTACAAAGAATAAGTAGCCTGGCTTGTTAATTTCTATTGGCCTTCCTCTTCAATTGTAAAAATGCTGCAAAAATATGGTCACGATTTGCCACGTGTTTGTTCCATGAAAAAGTCTCTGACTAATGTTATCATCAACTAAAAATTTTATTCATACTAGTGGAGAAAGACCTCCTAAGGATAAGAGACATAGGGCTAAAGAGAGAGCTACAAAATTAGATTCAATCGAGATTTCAGATGAAGTGCACCACACTTGCACTATGACAATCATAAAAGTCTGCTTTTCAATATCTAATTATTAGTTAAATTATGCAACACTTCCACTATGACTATTTAGCAAGCTGTCTTTCTATTATCTAACTAACTATTCTACTACTCAAATATCTCATATTACATTACAAAATAATCTCTCCTTCTCCTGAGATAGAAAAATGCACAAATAATATGGTTCATCATAAATGAAGTACAATAGAAAGTACAGATGAAAACTGCAAAAAACTCGTTATAAATATCCAAGATTACAGAGCTGAATCGTTTTTGACATAAACAAATATTCTTCTATAAAATCTTTCGAGAAGCTTCAGGGTTAGTTAAACAAAAATATTGAGTGAAGATCAGAATAAGTACAGATTTTTTAAGATGAAAAGCTTTTTGATCACTGAACATCATCCACTAAATTTAGTTATATACTGTCAAAACACTTAATACTATGCTGCTATTTGCCATTTTTCCTTATACTTTATTCATTTTACAAAAAAATACATCATATAACAAAAACAAATTCATAGGAAAATACGATATTGCATATTTTACAGGTTAAACAACAATAATTTAGCATCCCCTGCTACTGTTGGTGATGGGAACCCAACCATCTCTTCCAAAAGCCCAGGCTTGAAGGTGATTAAATCCCACAATTATTAGACCCTAACAATACCCCACGGCCACAAATCCAACATCCACGGCGGCCCACTCCAAGACGACATTCACTTTATCTAACTAGCCCTTCTTTGGTTGCTAGTATTCGACACTTCGCTTGGGTGGTCGCCCCTTCTGGAATTTGAACCTATAACGTGGATCTACTCTGATATCAATTGATGGGGATCCAACCATCTCTCCCAAAAGCCCAAGCTTGAGGGTGATTGAATCCCACAACTATTAGACCCTAACAATAGGATGCTCTCGAATCTTCTTTCAGTTAGACCTCTGTTTACATATTCTATGAAACTTATTTTCCTCTCCACTCAATTTTTTTCAATAAAATAATTATGCACGTGGACCCATAACTTTTCCCTACTTTTTAATCATGAGTTCTCCAAAAAAATCACTTTTCATAAAATCTATTCTCAAAATATCTACATCAAATAGGCTTGAACATTAAATCAATTAATTTCCCAACAAAGATTGTGAACAGATAATAATAGGAAAAGGACATGATAAGAAAGGTAATATGCAGCTAAAACGTTGAATTCTTGCTCACTTACCAGGTAAGTTCTTCTCTAGAATTTTCCACTCATCCTGAATTTTCTTGCTCCATTCCTTGGGGGGCTGCCAAGATAAGAAATGCTACAGAATTAGCATATACAAGTATGTGTACAGGTGACGTGCTTTTTATAATGTGAAGCTACCTGTTGTCCTTCAAAGCCTGTTCTGTTATAGTGATGATCAGAACAATCATCAACAACGTCAAATCGTTTGAAATCTAGATACTTCTTCATAATTTCAACTTTGCTTTCCTCTTTCCCCTTCTCATTACAGCTCGATTCTGCAAAAGCTGATGAACTGCTTGAAGCAATGGCCTCAGTTTTGCAACAAGCCGGAATCGAAAGAGCATGTGCTGCTGCACTTGCAGAGTGACTCACCATGCCACCTTCAACCAGAACACTCTCATGAGTCGAAATATTTGAACCTGGAGTAGGATCACTTAACCAAGAAACTGACGCCTCCACCCCAGTAGGCAAATCCACATTATCAAATTGTTCCTGCAAGCTCGAATAAACATCATCGTCACCATACATATAGTTGTCACCATCATCCCCATAAATATCGCAGTCATCATCAGTTGCATCTTCACCATCATTGTCATCTTCCTCGCATGACATGTCAGAACGTGAACCATTAAGATTGTGCAAGTTAAGAGATCCAGATGCTGAACCAGCTACACTAGTAGAATTCTCCATATCGTCCATAGCCTCCTAGAAAGAGGGACAGATAGAAATTTAAGGCTGGGAAATAAAATAAATGGCCAAAGCACACAACAGTAAATAGGTGAAACACATAGCAATCGCAGTACCACGTGAGAAAAGTGACTAAGCACCAAATGGAGTAACATACCTACATGCATGTACGCATGCAAACAAACTTCATAATGAGAGCAAGTGAACCATCAGAAGCAAATGAACAAAACTTTTAAAAAATTTGAGGTGTGTCAGGAGCTGAAGTGGCACAGATAACTGCCAAACTTAGAAGCAATGTCCTTCGAAAATTACAATATACTGAAGATGCAACTAAACAGCATTTTCACTCAACATATTACCAATTCGAACAAAAAAAAAAAAAAAAAAAAAAAAGGACAGGACCAAACGGTTTGACTGTAGAAAACAGAAAGTGGTCCAGTCATATGCTAAAAATCATAAATACAAAAAATGGTGAAATAGGCTGGGTTTCTGGATTTCCTTTTTCTTAGAAAGAAGAACAAAATCTTTGTTAAGAAGTGATTCAGTCTCAACATATATCATGCTTTGTTTTTATGGATATCTGTGATATCATAGAACCTCCGACCCTTGACCCATTACCTTTTCCGATTCAAAGGCCAGCCAAGTTTTAAAACATTATATTTCATGCAATGGCTCTCCTTTCTAGTAATGAGATATTATATATGCCTATAAATGGAAGGTAGTTAGTTATTATTAGATTATTAGTCACTCAGCTCTCAGTAAAATTGTAAAAAAGCAATCATATTAAAGATAACTGCTGATGCTGCGCCATGCTCATTCTAAGAAATTGGAATTTGGATCCTCCACAAAGAAGCAAACAAGCCAAGAATGAAAAATCTTCAAAAGTTTTAGCTTATCTTTTAATCTTTGGAGGGTTGGACTTCGTTATCCTATGTCCCAAAACTCCCTGAAACAATGAAATGATCAACTAAAGCCGAGTACTGCGCAGTTGTTTCCACAATGTAAGTTCTTCTGTCTCTTCCTTATTCATGCATTGAGTTCTTTCACTATGACAATGCCTCATGATATATTGGGCAATGTTAGTGTCACTTATCTCTATGCCAAAAAATCCTCTATTCCACTCTCGCATGAAGCATTGACATTGACTTTCATTTTATTCACAGCAAAGATCAAAATGGCAATTTGCATATTTTCCCATGTTTCATCCTCCAATCAAATTGATAACTCCCTCACCATGCCACTAGCTTGCCTCCAACTTTACTGCCTTATTGGCGACATCACAAGCTCACCATCTTTCGGGCAAGGTAAAGACATTGCCATAAGGAATAAGTGTAAATCACATTTTTCAGATTTTATTTTGGTGGAATCTTGTAAGTTACGTAGTTACATAAAGATCAACAGTAACCACAATTATTAGCCTTGTAGTTGCATTTAGGAACTCCCTTCTGTATACATATACATACATATTTTTTTCTCAGCAAATACATACGAACGAATTGACCCTATACAATATTTTCTCCAAGTGTGTTTTCTTTAATGATTAGAGCCACCTTATTTTGATCAATTATTTGTCCAATTCACTAATTTTTCAATTTTCTATCATTGACACAAAACCCAGAAACTCAATTACGTTACTGCGCAAAAAATAAACAAATATCTACAATCACACAATTAAAATCCGACACCCACAATCAGACCTTAAAAGCATCCAAACCACCAAGAAAGCTATCGATCACAAGATGTCAAAATCAAAATTCCGTCCAGATATGAAAAACCCACAAATCAAAACTTTCAAAAAACGAAAATTCAATTGCTTGACGCTGGGTGGTGTGGGATTAGAGAAATACCTCACTCTGTTTAAGCTTCTTCGAAACAGAATCTAGTGAAGCCAATTCTCCGATTTCAACGTCCATTGAACTCAATATATAGGAGAGAGAGAGAGAGGCGGGGGGTGAGGGAGAGAGTGCAGTGAAGTACTATCAGGAAGTAAGTTGTAGGGAATGATAAAGTAGCCAATAAAGAGAGTCGCTCGCGCCTTCTTAGGTAAGTTTCCTACCCTATGCAGGAAGAGAAGTTTAAAGGTACAATCGTTACAACTGCTTGTGTATTTATTTTGCAACGTGGAAGTATATCATTGGATAAGGTGTGAACAGCCCAACGAAAATGAGTTGGTTCTTTGTTTTTATGGGGTTGCGATGTATTCTATAATTTGTGCAGGATCATATTTTTGTATTGTAAAATGACTGGAGTTGACTAGTATTCCGGTTTTGCCCCTGAAACTTCTATGAATTACAAATTTGCCCTTAGCGTGAGATATTTGTCAAAATATGGAAAATCCTTTGGTTTGGTTTCTAACTTCTTAAAAAAAAAAAATGGGGGAGGAGGGCCTACTATTTATGCAATAGTAAATGAATTTAATTTTAGTATGTATGATGTCATTTTTCATTTTTTATGTCAAACAAATGTTCTTTCACACATCATCCCACTGACATTAAAAAAATAATTATGTCAAACAAATATTCTTCCACACATCATGTTACTATTATTAAAAAAATAATAATAAATTTAGTAAATATAAACTGTCATGAGCACAAAAAAAACTCTTCACACATAAGTTTTAAAAAAAACTCTCCGCACAGTGTGAAGAGATGACAAACCATGTGCGGAGTAAAAGGGAAGAAAAAACTCTGCGCATAGTGCGGAGAGTTTCCCAACTCTCCGTACAATGCGAAATAAAAAAAAAATCTCTCCGCACAGTGCAAAGAGATGGCAAATACCATAGCAAAACCCTAAACACAATACAAAGAGATGACATTCTGTGCGGACTCTCCGTACAGTGCGAAGTAAAAAAAACAAAAAAAATAATTTCGCACGGTGGGGAGAGTTGACAAACTCTCCGTACAGTGCGAAGTTAAAAAAAAAAACAAAAACTCTTTTCACAGTGATTGTCACGTGCATTGCATGAATTTTGCTTTATCGTATTTTTATTAGTATATGAATTTTAGTTTTTTGGAAAGTTTTTGAAGTAATATCTAGAAATTTTCCATGATATAAGAAAATAATTGCAAATTATTTTTACAATTACATAACAGTATTGTGTCATCTAGAAAAATATACTTGTATATTTCATACTTAAATAAGAAATATACGAGATTATACAAATTATTTTGCTTTTATTCTTTGATAGTGTTGATATGATTGAGTTGAATATGAAAATTATAATTCTAAATTTTGTGTAATTCAATATTGAAAAATTGAAGATCGAGCAACATATTCGTATGTATTTATATTTCGTGCTTCATATATATTTAATATTTATTTTATACTTATATTGAAAAAATAAAAATCTGAAATTTTTTTTTAAATTCGATTTGGTAAGTAAATGTACGATATTCTACATTCTCGGTATTTGTAAGTGCAAAAATCGGTATATAAAAATACAGTAAGCTGCAAATATGGTAGGCAGCATATACAGTAAGTTGCAAATATGGTAGGCAGTATATACGGTAAGATGAAAATACGGTAAGTTGTTTACAAATACGATGGGCTGCAAATACGATAGACAGCACATATGGTAAGGTGCAAATTCGGTAAATTGTTTGCAAATATGGTAGGCTGCAAATACGGTAGGCAGCATATACGGTAAGCTGTATATACGGTAATTTGCCTACAAATACGATAAACTGCATATATGGATTTATAATTTGTTATAAATGTATAAAAGTTATTTAATATTGAATTTCTTAAGTATTAAATGTTGTAATTCAATATTATTTCCTTTTTTATAATTGTATTTTCTAGAATTAAAAAAAAAAAGTGGTTACGAAATTACTATTTTAAAATTTTTTTTTTTGTTGAAGATAAAAATGATTTTTTTTATGTTATTTGTAAAAAAAATTATCGTAATTTTATTAGCGTAATGAAAAGATTTATTATATATTTTTATTTTTTGCATTTTGTAAAGAATTTTATTTATGGTGATTGACAAATATTTTTCCACACATGTATCATGTCAACAACATAAAAAATAATAATTTTAGTATATATAAATTTCATGAGACAAAAAAAATCTCCGCATATGAGCCAAAAAAAAAAAAACTCCGCAAAGTGTAGAAAGATGGCAAACTACCTCTCCGCACAGTGTGAAGAGAAAAGCAAAAACTCTCAGGACTTTATCTGTAAGTTCCAAGAGGCCTATTTCCAAACAATTTTTGAGCAATGCATTGAACACTTTAATTCCTGGCTTATAACCCAAAAGCATAATTTCATTGAAAATTGTATCCTCTTCTAATATCCAAGAGCTGTTATCAAGTAAGTGTAAAATATTAAATTTGAGTGATACCCTAAAGCCTCCATTTGTGAAAACAATGTCATGGTACTATCAATATTCCCTTCTTTGCACAACTCACATACTGTTTCATTATATGAATCACGAGAAAGCTCCTTTCCAATACCGTCAATATAATTTGTATGCTCAGAAATTGAGCTGTGACTGGAATTTAAAGAAGACATAATTAATTTTGAGCCATGTTTTTGGACTCCGTTTCGTTGTATATACGAAAATTTTACAATTTTGAAATTTGACTTGTAATTAAGGAATTTGAAAACAACTCTCTACACTGTGCGAAGAGTTTTTTCTCTCTATACTATGCGGAGAGCTGGTTTGTTATCTCTCTGCATTGTGCGAAGATTTTTTTTTACTCCACACTGTGCGAAGAGTTTGTCAACTCTCCACACATGATTCAACGCTCTCCGCACTATGCGGAGATGTTTTTTTCTCTCTGCAATGTGCAGAAAGGTTTTTTTTTTCTCCACACTTTTTTTTACTCCGCACATGGTTCAACTCTCTACGCATTGTGTGGAAGATTTTTTTCTCTCCGTATTGTGTAGAGAGTTTTGCCCTGGTGCGGACCAACTTTCCACACTGTGCAAAGAGATTAACTCTTTTCGCACAGTTCGGAGAGTTTTTTTCTCTCTATACTGTGCGGAGAGTTTTTTTTTTACTCCGCACTGTGCGAAGAGTTTGCCAACTCTCCTCCCATGGTTCAACTCTCTCCGCACTGTGCGGAGAGGTTTTTTCTCTCCTCACCTTTTTTATTTTTATTTTTACTCTGCACTTAATTCAACTTTCTTCGCACTGTGCGGAGAGTTTTTTTTTTCAATTTTTCAATATTGAATTACACAAAATTTAGAAATATAATATTTACATTCAATTCAATCATATCAACACTATCAAAGAATACAAGCAAAATAATTTGTATATTTCTTATTCTAGCATGAAATATACAAGTATATTTTTTTTAGATAACATACTGCTATGTAATTGTAAAAATAATTTACAATTATTTTCTTATATCATGGAAATATTTTGAGATATTGTTTCAAAAATTTTCCAAAAAAAACTAAAATTCATATACTAATTAAAATACGATAAATACAAAATTCGTGCAACGCACGTGTAGTGACTAGTAATTTGAGAATGATGCGATTGCACACCATGGTGTTATCATTCTTATGGAGAAGAAAATGAATTATTCTTCTTTGTCGGGGTCACATACCAAACCCCGGAGGCCAACTAATAATGTAGCAAATCTTGAAGAAAATGAAAAGCCCTATTTGGCCAAGCTCAAGGCTAGGCCAAAAAAACAATGGGGGTGGCCAAAGGCCAGGGCAAAAAGCAGGGCTTGAAGAAAATTGAAAGAGTACATGGGTCCCATTTTTGATCCAATTAGACCCGTAGATTATGTTGACTTGTCAATGGATAGTTTTGACTCGCTTTGATTGGAAATAATAATGCTATCCAAACAGGATTTAAAGACAGGGACTTTGACAGGTGCTTCATTGACAATACCTTTATGGTTTTTTCTAATAATCCAATGATGTTGCATTATGTGTTCCCTAATTTTTATTTTTGTATGACGGGGAAATGCACAGCCGCTACCCTTTGGGTAGGAATGTCAAAAGGGCCGAACCGCTCGCCAGCTCGACTGCTCAGCTCGTCGAAATAAGGCACCTGGGCAGCTCAGGCTCGTAAAATCACGAGCCCGAGCGTGAGCCGGGCCGGTCTTGCCGGGAGGCAAGCTAAGCCCGCTCTCCCACGAGTAGCTCGCCAAATTTGAGTGACCAAACTTTTTTTAAAAAAGTGACTGTTTGGTCACTGAAAATTTTCAGTAACCATTTCGGTCACTGATTTATTTATTTATTTATTTCCTTCTATTATAAATACCCCCTTAACTCTTTTTTTTCATATCAATTATCTCATCATTCTCACTTCAACTCTTTCCACTCTCTTTTATATCAATTATCGAGTTTTTACTCTTTGTGCTGTTGTGCAAAATATATAATATCGATTCATTTTTTACAATTTCAATTCATCAAATTCTCATTACATTTATATTTTTACTAGTTATTATATATGGATTTCTTCATAAACAATTAAACAAATGGATCAAAGCTCATTTGTTGAGAGTTTATTCGATACAGGATGTGGGTCATATGGCGAATCGCCTAGGAAGCCGCAAAGTCAATTTTCAAATGAATTTGTCGGTCTAAATGATGTACCCATACTTGAAGATGTTCATATTTACAGTTATGGAAGTCACAATCCAATTAATTTGGATGATATTAACGTTTTCGAAGCGGAACATGAGGACGAAGATGTCGAATTAAACATCTCAGATGCGAGGAGAACGCGAAAGGGTAAAAAACAAGTAAAATGTTGGGATCGCTTTAAATTGATTTCAATGGGAAAAGTCATCGATGGCCTTACAGAATCTAAGGCAGTATGTAAATACTTCCAACAAATATTGGCATGGCAAAAAGGAATTGGTACGACCCGTCTCAACCGCCATTACAAATCATGTGCTCCTAGACATGAACTTCTTTCAGTTGGTCAAACACAATTACAATTTGACAGTCCAGGCGCCAGTTCTACGACTTCACCCTTATCCATGTGGGTGTATTCAGAGGACAATATTCGAACTGGAATGATGAAATTTGTTGTCGCCACTGAGTTGCTTCTGGCTGCTGCAGACAACCAACACTTCGTCTCATTTGTGAAATAATATCTGCAATCAAGGTACGTTGAGGTAAATCTAAACGCTCTTCGTGCCAACACAATACAATATTTTCAATAATTCAAAACAACAATTATTATGAATTTACAACAATATGGGGTGTTATATCTTTAACTTCTGATATAAGGGAATGAGGTTAATAAAAGAGTATATATAGCTGCAACCACACACTATACAGACCCACTTTGGTGCATGCATAAAAAAATTATTTCTTTTAGAATTATTGAGTTTTCTCAAAATGCTAATAATATATATAATATTATTATCAGTATTGTTAGAGAATATAATTACAAGATTAAATTTCGATCTTTTACTTTTGATAATGCTAGTGTTAATAAGGTAGTCATCGATAAATTGTGTAGGTCACTCCAACCTGATTTTGTTGGGTATTTGTTTCATATTCGCTGTGTGTGCCATATCTTAAATTTAATTGTGTAAGATGGTTTAAAACATATAAAGGATCAACTTCAAAGGAATAGAAATGCATTAATATATATTACGGTTTCTTCTATTAGAAAACAAGCATTTGAAATTTTTTTTGTCGAACTAGAGGTGACGACTGCTAAAATATTTGTTAGCAACATAGACCATAGATGAAACTCTAATTACTTGCTATTAAAGTTATGTGAATGTTTCGAACATTTAATAACTGACTTTTATAACAATAGACGTGTTAGAAGTGATGATGATCGTATGTTGAATGAATCCGATTGGGTTTTAGTTTTGAAAGTTAAACGATTTTTGACATCTTTTTATGAGATCACAAAAATTTTATTCGGCGTTTATTATCCTACAAACTGTATGGTGTTTGAATGCCTTTATATAATTTTAAGAACATTCCATAAATATAAAAATGATCCTACTTTTAGTGAAATTATAATTGTTATGGAATTAAAGTTTAGAAAATATTGGAAAGAACTGCCTATATTATTTATTTTACTATGCGCAATGGACCCTTGATATAATATTTCGAGAATTAGATACGTAATTGATCAAATCAATAAAGTCTTAATACTTAATACACTTATCACTTATAAGAATTTATAGCAAACATTTATGTGGAATGTATGATTTATATGCGGAAATAATGGTTACGAATGTTAGCCAGGTACCCTCTGCACCTACTCCTTCGACTAAAATCGAAGAAGATGATGCCGAAATAATGAATTTATTTCAATGCATTAATACATGTAAATATGATGCAACTGCAATGTGTTCATCTAGTGCCATATCATCTACATTTACATCTCATCAAACATTGGGCGCTACTCAAAATGCGATTCCTGCCGAATTAATTGATTACTTCAATCATAATATGTTAACAGACAAAACAATTAAAAAAAGTTCAAAAGAAGTAATTGAATTTGGACGAAAGTATGAAAGACATTGGCAAATTATTTTTGCAATTGCGAAATATCTGCTGACACCTCCAGTTAGCACTGTTGCTTCGAAATCTCCTTTTAATGTAGGGAAATTAATTTTGACCGATGTCAGGAGTCGATTAAAAGAAGATGTTTTGAAAGCGTTAATGTGTGTGAAGGATTGACAAGACGCTCATTTTCGACTACAAGGTAAATACGCTAAAATTGCATGTCGTTAGGTAAGTGATATTTGATTTACAACAAGTTGTTTGTGTACAATTTTTAACTCAGCCTATTTAAAATTGATGTAACTGGCCCCAAACCCGGATAAAGGAGAAGAGTTTATATTTTATTTACTTTTTAAAAAAATCGAAAAAAGTATTTTTTGTAAATGTATTTCAAAAAACAATTCGTTTTTGTTACATAAATATTTTATACTTTATAAAAAAGATTACAATATCATAGAAAAAAATGTCTTCATTAAATTATTTGTATTTTTTAACATTTTTTTTATTTTTTTAAAAGTGTTTTCATTATATTATTTGTGTTTTTCTCTATTTAAAAAAAAAATAACGAGCTCGCGAGCCGAGCTGGCCCAAAATCAACGAGCCACGAGCTCGGCTCGACCTATTGACATCACTACCTTCGGGTGCGTACTGGGTAAGTTCTCGGATTGATGCAATATTATGTAATCCATGTCAGTCAGGTAAATCGCACCAGATAAGCCCTGGCCCCTGTGCGATATGCTCAAACGAAAAAGTGTTGATAGAGAGAATCGAACTCATGACCAAAGATCTCTATGTTCACTTACTCTATAAACTCGATCATCTCATAAGGAGTGTGTTCCCTAATTTTTTAACCATGTCATTGAGTCCAGGACTATAGCAAAACTTGATGGGAAATTGAGGGTGGGCCCATAGAAAGGACCTTGCAGTTTCATGGAAAGAACGCGGCAATGTGAAAAGCCCCTTGCCCAAGTGACATCTTCAAAGCCAAGAATTAATTCATTGGTACATGTTTAGACATTACCTTATCATCTTGTCTAAAAGTTGATTTCGTGAGTAATACTTTTTCATCGTGAATCTAAATAGACATTATTGTGTAGAAAAATAGATCAAATAATGAAGTTTTCCGTCAAACTTTTTACGATGAGAAATGACAACTTTGATTGGACTGAGATTTTAATTAAACTTAAATGACTAAAATGAAAAGGAAAAAGATATTAAAAATTATTGATACAAGTTCATTATAACCTTGTTTGACAGATTTTTTTTGCCAATATTAGTTCGTAGGTCTTATGAAACGTATAATTAAACAGTTGATAAAAATTATGGGTTTAATGAAATAAGTGATTAAAATAAAGTTTAATCACATATAATTTCAAAAAAGCTATATCAAATGAGCGCAAAATATATGACTTTTATATTTAAAACATCTTTTTGTATATTTTGTAGGAAAGAGCGAAGAGAATAGCGTTGTCTAAACAAGATAAAAGCTTAGAAAACATCACTTCTAAAATTATTAGTTGCCTAAATGTGAGAAGTTGCTGACAAAAATTATTTTTAATACATATAAACAAATGATGCGTTCGAGATAGTCTAGACGATTGAGTTTTCAAGGAACTTTACCCAAATATAAGAATGTTTAGAGGAAGATGGCTTAAGATAACATTTTAAGGAAGCTTTTTTATAAGAAAAATAGAAGCAGAAATTCGGCCAAACAAGCCCTTAAGCAAAGAAAACAAAAACTTACAATTCAAATGCACGCTTATCAATGGAACTTTGCTAACTGTCACCAGCCTTCTGATTCTGCCTCGTGAACTTAGGGTTAGCAGTTTCCCAATTTCAGAATCCCAATCCCTTATTTTTTTCATCGAAATTCTCAATACATATGGGGCATGGGGCTTTGTTTCTTCACTCTTTCGGTCTTTCCTTCAAATGCACTATATATTCTTCAGTTTCAAAAGATATTCTGGAGTGGATCGAGAACAGACATCATTGCCATGATCTACGGTGTGGAACTTCAATTCCCGATTCCAGATCAAAGTGATGTGAAATTGAGCACATTTTGTACCAATTCTTCATCTTGGTATTAAGTCTGAACTATAAATAGCTGAAATTTTCTGTGCCTCAGGCAACCTCGGGCCAAGGTTCTGAATCTTGAAACCTCATTTTACTCAACAAGTCTTCAATTTTCCATTTGAACTGGTAAATGGGATCGTCTGGGTTTTTCGTTATCTGCATTCTGCACTCACTTATAGCTATAACTTGTGGAGGTTTGATAATGTTTTATCTCAATGAAATCTCTGTTTTTGGACATGGAACTGAGACAGCAATGAAGTTGTTAGGTTCAACTCCACATGATCAGTTGTTGATTCAGATTTCTGATTCATTTGCTGGGTTGCTTTTGGTTGTGATTGGGAGTTTGCTGTTCATGGTCGCTTTTGTCAAGGACAGGGAGTTCCAATGCATTTTTGCTAAAGGGTGTATTCTTCTTCATTTCTCAATGGCCCTCTGGAGGTTGTACTTTGAGAGGAGACTCGACGATTTAGCTAACGATTGGCCAAGGCAGCTTGTTGGCGATTTTGTGCTTGCACTTTCGTGGGTTTTCTTTCTTGTGTACTCATGGAGGGAAAAGTATGATTAGGTCCAACTAGTCTCTGGCCTTATTATCGACATTTAGCTCTTCAATCTTCCATTTTGATCTTGTTGTCGGATTCAGAAATTGCTCCCAAAATGGAGAATATTGAGTACTTTTCTAAGTTTTAAATTTTGTTAGTCCTAAGACATTGGATGCTCTCACCTCTTACTTTTTGTACCTTCAAAATCAATTGCAACTTACGTGACTTGAGAATAACTTTTCTTCCTGTGGCTCGCTCAAAAGAGAATCTTAAGTAGCCCCATCAAGGAACTAGCAAGACTGGCAATAGATCAGGTCGAGTTGGTTCGATCCGTAGATGCCCAAGCTCGAGCCCTAATTTTATAATTGGCTCGGCTCGTGGGCCCCACGAGTCAAGTCGCTCACGAGCCTAAACGAATTGAAAAGTCTACAAGTCCAAACAAGTTGAACCGTCCATGAAGAAAATGTGAGCTCGACTCGATCCATGGTTCATCTCAAAATGAGTTAGAGGAAGGATGAGCCCCGCTCGCAAGCAATTCGGCTCTTTTGCCATCACTAGGAACAAGGGATGATGACCCAAAAAATTGAAGGTTAACTTAGCCTCCGTTTGAATCTTATTACATTAAGCTCCTGTTTGTTGCCCGTTTAGCACTCTTAGTTTAGAAAAAAAAAAATTTCCGTTACTAGTCATTTCCACTGACAAAGCACTGACTGGAGGCTGTACACAAACAACTTTGTAAACACCAATCCCTTTATTACCCTTTAGAATAGGCCAAAATTACGGTAGGTGAGAAAGTCAAAAAGGGTGAGTTTTTGAAGGCAAATGAGGGTATTTTGGAAAAGATAAAAATTGTACTAGTCAATTCAAAAAATGTATGTCATCACGTGGGACCCACGTTAGTAGAAAAAATGCATTTTTCCTGATGAAAAAGGGTACGTGGGGGTAAATTTCATTATATTTTATTTTTCTCTTTTTTATTTTTAATCTCACAATTTTTCATAAAATGATATTAGACGTAAATCGAATTTTTTTTCTCTTTTAACCACTTATTTTTAAAAATAAAAATAAAAATTATTTCATCAATTTTCATTTCCAAAAAATGAGAGCCAAACAGAGAATTAACTTTGCCTCATCTAGTTTTAATACGAGTCTCACTTGACTTGCTTTGATAAACCCATGCCTCTTTTATCTTATTATCCGCATAATGATCTTTAAGTTGGTATCTTTATCCATCTAGTCGTTTTTGATACACAATATTAGATTAGTCTCTTTTTTGAGCACCTTTTCTACTCATTGGTCCAATTCTTACAACTTACTTTGAACTCATAGGTTATGAGTTAGTTCCAGTTTGTTTCCATTTTTTTTTTCTCAATTTTTTTTTTCTCTTCAGAGTCATTTTCAATTATACTTTGCAAAATATTAATAAAATTTTTTGTACGTAAATTTTTTTTCTTCTTTTTATTCACATATTCTTCAAAAAATTATTTTCCTCCAATAACTCTTTAAAAAGAAAGACTCAGTATCTAGCATAAGTTCTCCAATTTCCAAACATTCAGAGCTTGTTTGGAAATGATTTTGAAAATTGATTTTTTGACCGTTAGAAGGAAAAGTGAGGTCCACCTCCAAAAGAAGAGGTCAAATATGACGGCTGGAATAATGAAATAACGATGAAAAAGTCAATTTTTTTGGTAAAAAATCCGCTTCCAAACATGCTCTCAATATCACTCACGCTATCGTGAACAAAAATGACCTAAACCCCCATTAAAATACATTTCATTATATTCTATTTTCTCTCCTATTTTTAACCATACAATCTTTTATGAAATAATATTACACATAAATCAAAATTTTTTCCATTTTTTCCAATTACTTATTTTTAAAAAAAATACTATTCCACCCATTTTGATTATCAAGAAATGAGGCCAAACAGGGGCTGTCTTCACGCTGAACTCTATTCTTTATGATAAATTCCCCCAAGTAGCCATCCCTAGTAATACCTGCTGACTGCTGTTCACCAAACTAACCATAACAAGCCGACAGTAGCATAGAAAGTGTATTACCAGATCCCATCAAATTCAAGCACAACCCATGGCGGACGAATTCACGGAAGAAGAATCCTACTCCTCCATGTTACTCATAAAGCTTATGAGCAAAAGAAGAACATGGGTTTGTCTATTTGTTGCTGTTTACACGATTTTACTATACCTTTCTTGGAATTTTTTAAAATCTGTACTTTCTTGGTATGAATCGACCATGTTTAGGGCAACTGCTGCTTCGGGGTGGACAGTTTTGTCTGTATCGGTGGTTTTGGGGGTGGCGTTTGGGGTTCTGTCGGTGGTGGCCGCCTTGGCCGTGGCGGTGCCGGCAACTCTGGTGACGTGGATCACTTTGCTTGTGCTTTTGACTTTTTGTGGGAAGCCCAGAAGGGATTTGGTGGTGGAGGGGAGGAAATTGACGGCTGAGATTATTGGGTTTGTGGTGAAGGTTTTAATTAGGGAAGGCAATGTTGTGGCTGCAATTTGTGCTGTTATTGGGTATTTTGTACTTGTTAGGAGAAGTAAGGAGGGTGTTGGGTCAGATTTTGAGTGATGAACATAAGGTTTTGGTTCTTGGGCACGAAGCTCGAGGAGCTTGATTGCACGATCTGGGATCATTTGTCGATAACAGTTAAGGTGATAGATCTAGATCGAAATTTTGAAACTCATGTCCATTATCGATTAATAGCTGGCTTGAAGCATCTGTCATTCGACAAACATGTCGACACTCGACATTACCCCACACCGTTTTAACCTTTGAGAAACTTGGTAGGATGAAAATTAGAAATTTTGTAAGTTCTTTGTAAATTTCTTGTGGTGTAATATTCCTTTGTTGTTGTAAAAGGAAGTGAAAATATGAGGCGTTTCTTGCTAAAGATTGTAGAAAGCTTTGGTATTGACATTCATTTTCCAACTAATATTTCATTCTTATGCACTTGCACATTTCTTTGAAGTTTGTAAACATGGCTGAATTATGTTGTAAAGAATGAAAAGTTGGGCATGCTTCTCCAATTTGATGTCTCTTTAATGAGTTGTAACTGCAAACATGACCTCTGTTGACCTCCGAACATGATCGAGACTTAGTGGGTCAATAAATCTCGTCTCCCTTCCCTATCCTGTCAAGCGTTTACCTGCACATTTGAAATGCACACATTAGACTCGTGAGATCGAGCCCCTGCGCTTATGAAATATAAACAATTTCTTGAAATTTGATTTTTAGACTGTGACTGAACTCCTGTTATGAGCATTTACAATTGTTTAACTCTACTCGCTTTACACGTCTAAGTCGACAATTGCAAAATCATTTTTAAATTACCGTGGCAATATATATTATAAAAACCCTAACAAATGTCCTCTCCTCTCCTTTCATTTTGGCATTATAGCAGATATTTGTTCTAGAGAATTAAATATGCACCTCCTTGATATATGGAATAGTTATTGTTGCGTGTTGTCATACTTGGCCAATCCATCTGGGCCAATGGCCCACTCAGACCGAACCATGTGGCACTCCAGTCGAAGTGGCATATATTATCGAGGTGGGCAATGGTCGAAGCCCTTCAAGTCGAAGTCCAATAACCGAGGCGCCTTTTTACCGAGACCCGTGAACTTACCCAAGGTCCACATGCCGAGCCCCATAAATCGAAGCCATGATGCTGAAGCTAGTTGAAGATAACTGAAGCTCTCAAGCGGAAGTATTATGTGAAATGGCCGAGGCTCCGAAGCTGATGCAGGAGCCTCTGAACCACAAGGGAGTGTCCTCCATGTTCACTTCTCCCAAGAGATCGTCTGCATAAAGATCTTATTCGAATGATTGATGGAACATTTGTCATAAGCATAAATGTCAAGTCTTGTCACTAGTATGGGGGCTCTGCACAAACAATAAATACGCTACAAGCTAGCAAGTCAAACTCATGCCTGATAAGATGTTTAAATCAAAGAGATGAGGCCACGTGCCACCTCATCTAAGGGCTCCCATTTCACATGTACCACTATAAATACTTTCCTTGTGTAACATCAAAAGGCTAATACAAGAATCAATACAAAGAACTACACTTTACTCAACTCTCTCTCATTCACTTGCAATACACAAATCGAGTTTATACACATTTACATATATATTTACGAACACCGGTTGGTAATTATTATACAATCGGATCACGAACAATCCGTCGGATTCCGAACGTCACCATCCCGCGTCGTTGGGCGACTCCCACGCCCTTTGAACCGCTCGTTTTAGACCGTCCATGTGTCTTAGCGTATTGGACATTCGCCCACGTGTGTACGGGTGGAACCGGTATCTATTGGCAACACTTTTTGGGGTCAACAGTCACTTATATAACCAATTTTGCCACAAATCATTAACTATACTCTTATAAATTTATTATATTTTCAATCTAATGATACAGAGTGACAATAATTATAAAGGGATGTGCGATCTTTCGTTCGGGCACAAAGACTTAATTGATTAATGAAAGTAACAATGCAATTGTGACTGAACTCCTCGTTGTGAGCCTGCAATTGTTTAACTTGACTCACTTTGCACGTCTAAGTCGACCATTGCAAAATCATTTTTTAAATTACTGTGGCAATATATATTATAAAAACCCTAACAAATGTCCTCTCCTTTCATTTTGGCATTGTAGCATAGATTTGTTCTAGTGAATTAAATATGCACCTCCTTGATATATGGATTAGTCACTTTTATAACCATTTTTGCCACAAATCATTAACTATACTCTTATAAATTTATTATATTTTCAATCTAATGATACAGAGTGGTAATAATTAGAAAAGGATGTGCGATCTTTCGTTCGGGCACAAAGACTTAATTGATTAATGAAAGTAACAATGCAATTGTGACTGAACTCCTGGTTGTGAGCGTTTGCAATTATTTAACTCGACTCGTTTTACACTTCTAAGTCGACCATTGCAAAATCATTTTTAGATTACTGTGGCAATATATATTATTGAAACCCTAACAAATGTGATCTTTTCATTCTGGCATTATAGCGTAGATTTGTTCTAGTGAATTAAATATGCACCTCCTGGATATATGGATTAGTCACTTATATAACCATTTATGCCACAAATCATTAACTATACTCTTATAAATTTTATTATATTTTCAATCTAATTATACAGAGTGACGATAATTAGAAAGGGACGTACAATCTTTCATTCGAGCACAAAGAGTTACTTGATTAATGGAAGTAACGATGCAATCATTCCGAAGGAAGAAGATAAGAAATAATTTGGCCTTTTGGAATGATTTGTTCCTAGGTTTAGGCCTTATCTTTCGAGGGACAATGTTAGGTTAACCCATCAATACACCTTTGCTTGCTGTCGGTGGCAATTGACTTTAACTTGAGAAGGATTGATAAATCTATCGATTAGGTTTAAGCCCCCATTTGGCCTATTTTTTGAAATGAAAATGAGTGAAATAATATTATTTTTGAAAAATAAGTGATTGAAAAGTCAAAAATTTTTTCTTCGATTTACGTGTAATATAAAAGAAGGTTGAACTCCAATCTTGAGGGCCCATATGCCCTCGTCTCTGGAGTATCACGAGGGAGGTAAATCCAGGGATGTGTCTCAGCAAGTCAGGGAACAAGAGCTTGCCCGTACATTGGTGCCCACAAAGAGTCCAATTCCATATATCAGAAATCGAACTATCACACTGCGGTTGCCAGCAAGGTTGAGACAACCTACTCCTATCATTTGCACCACTGAGTTATACTTTGGAAGGCTTATATGTAATATTATTTTATGGAGGATCGTATGATTAAAAATGAACAAGAGAAAAGTAGAATGAAATTTAATGGGAGTCAAGTTAATTGAAAATATTAGAGCTCCAGCTCCTAATGCACCTATTACTTAGGTCTTCGGTAAATATTTATATACACTAAAGACACAAATGGAATATTGGACCTAGTAGTACATTAGTACTCGATAGGATGAAGGAAGAAATAAGTTGTACTGGACATCAAATTTACCCCATAAGGTCTTGAATTCCTCTAGGTATCTTGCTTTCACCTTTTAGTTACACATGCATTTTATACCTCTATTTGTGTAGCTTAAAATTTTGATAAAAATTTAAGTGCAAGTTAAAAATTAATTTTAATTATACATTTTTTTAATTTACAATTTCAACTATGTATATACTCAGATTTTAATAAAATTTACTGAAAATCTGATTTTTAACTACACCATATAAGGACTATATATTTCAATTAGGATTTTGAAATAGAGAAAAGAGCACGGGATTCTCATTTTGATCTCAAGTTATAGTTGTTGCTTCTCTCTCCGTTATTTCAAAATTATGGATAAAATACGTTATGTAAACTTATAAATGAAAAGACTTATTTCAAGAATTTCTCCCCTTTGACCCATTTTGAATTTTAAAATAAGGGAAGGGTAAGCACCCTTCAACATCTGAGCAACAATATTCTGTTTTTTTACTATTCCAAGAGATAAGATTAAGAGAGCGGAAGTTATTTCAATAAACATATGTATAAACTGAGGCTGCCATGTCTCGAATGCCAAACACACCCCTTGAATTTTTATTTATTTATTTTTTTTTTGTCGACCACATCTTCCTAATATCTAAGAACAATAAATTGTGCTGTATGTGTTACGATGTATGATTGCATATGTGGAAAGAGAAAGTGGTCCAAAATGTCCAAGAAGTCCAGATCAAAAGGGGCATGGAAACAAGAATAAGGGGGTTGCACCTAATATTGTTTCAGTGCACANCCTTTCACATATGAAAAAACAGAAAATACAGCGCTTGTTTAATTTCAAATTTTTGAGAAGTATTTTTGTGAAGTGTAATTTTTAAAAAACATATATATAATTAAAAGTAGAAAAAAATTATAAATTCATGTTTAGAGTTATTTTATTGAGATATGCATAATTAAAAATGAGTTTGGAATAAATAATGTTAAAAAATGAAAATCAAATAAAAGCATAGTAAAGAACGTAAATGACCGAGGAAGAATGATGATTCATATTACTGCAGCATTAAAAATTCAAGAAATGAAAAATTATCAATGATTTCAGTAGCTCAGATCTAATCAGGCAACAGTTGATACCAATATCTCACCTTCGTCTTTATTAAACTTCCTTCTGAATTCTGTCGACTGTTTCTTGAAATTGATCTATGTTAGGTGTGTTATTCTCAACCTCCCTGAGTGTTTCACATTGTTGTATTATAAAATCCCCATAGTAACTAACAGGTGGAAGAAAACACTCACACAAACACACAGGAGAGAAGAGTCAACCCCTTATCCTCCTCATTGATCATTCTTGGAATTTGGCTGCCTTTCTGGAATTTATTTCGGTGCCCTTTTGCAGAAGGGAATCTGGTGTACTCTAAGAATCTTGTCCTTTTCTGGGATTTAAAGATTTGGGGAGTTAAATAGATCCAACCCCCAAAACCCATCTTGGGATTCATAATTTTTGGCAGATTCTTGATTTATGGGTCCATTTTGATATAATCGTTTCAGCAGTTCCTTAACTTGCAGCATAGAGAATACACAGTGTTGAGTTTTTGTTCATTTTCATGATTAAATCACATATGAACGGAATGGCAGGAGGAAATGGGGTGTTGTACCCAATCATTGGTTTTTCATTATGTGTTGCTTTCACATACATGTCTTTTGGGGACATGTGGGTTGATATCCGTGGAGAAACAAAATTAAGCTTTGTGGAGAGGAATGGGACTCAGTTCATGGTGGATGGTAAACCTTTTAATATCAATGGATGGAATTCTTACTGGTTGATGGACCATGGTGTGGACGAATCCAGCAGATCCAGGATCAGTGCAATGCTGCAAGCTGGAGCAAAGATGGGCCTCACTGTGTGCAGAACCTGGGCTTTCAATGATGGTGGATACAATGCTCTCCAAATTTCCCCTGGTCGATTTGATGAAAGAGTATTCAGAGTGAGTTTAATCAATTATAAGCAAATAGGTTACTGTTTTTTACCATTGTTCATATAGAAGTTACTCAAGATTCTCGGTTCCTTGTTTTGTATTGGTTAGGATATATATGTTGTTTCAGTAAATACTATTCTGTTGTGCCGGAAGTAGGTCATCTTTTAATAACTCAATATCTTTATGGCATGTTCAGTGAAGTGGAGTGGACAGTATTAAGGAAGAAAAATAAGCTAAAATATTTGAATATGTTGTCCACTATAGTCGAGTGGTCTGCAGTCCTGCGTACTGAACATGCCCTTGAAGTGTCTGCAAAATATTATCAGGATTAACCTATGACAGACGAATCTTACATTATATCATTCTATCCTCATAAGCTCCCTTGTAAAATCAGTTGATCTCATGAAAATTCACAAAATAGCCTATGAAATGTTGGATTTAGTGATCACTTTCTGTTTTAAATAACTCTACAGAGGTTTTGCTGCACTGGATTAGTCTATCCTACATGGTTATTTGCTGTCCCCCCCGGGGCCCCAATTTGGTACCTCTCATTTAATGCTTGTGCGTTTTTATGGCAGTCCTTAGATCACGTAATTGCAGAAGCGAGGAAACATGGAATAAGGCTGATACTAAGCTTGGTTAATAACTTGCAAGCATATGGAGGAAAGACTCAGTATGTTCAGTGGGCATGGGAAGAGGGTGTTGGTTTAAGCGCTTCTAATGATTCATTCTTCTATGACCCATCAATTTTGCGTTATTTTAAAAACTATGTCAAGGTAATCTTATATCCATTCCTTTTCTGTACCTTTTTCATTGAAAAATATCTTGAATGTCTGAAATTTTGTTGCTAACATACAATTCAAGATTTTATTTTTTCTTGTTGGCATTTCGTCGGAATTTTTACTTTTCTTTTCACATATAGGAATATGACTAACTGTGTACCATCAATCATAATGCTGTAATTTATTGGATATTATGGTGTTTATTTCTATCAAGTCTAGACCCAATTTTGAAGTTCCTGTTGCAAAAAAGACAATTTTGAACCATAAAATATGTTTCCTTTTTCGAATGGTTTGATCTTTTTTTGTACATGAACTATTTGTATAATTGTTGCCCATCCATGCTTCACATTATTTGGGCAGTGAAAAATCCCTGTGCTGTTTTTCTGAAATACTTGATCAAATTTTTGAAACCTCAGTTTGAGAGGTTCCACATTCTACTAGAAAAAAACCACTACAATAATATTCAACATAATTGGAAATGAGATAATTAACCAAGCTCCTAAAATGCTTGCTTTTAGATTTTTACTATAAAGAGACACGCTAAAAGAATAATAAGCATATAATCACTTATCAAGTTTCTTATCAAGTTTCTACCTAGTCAACTTGATTTTACCAAAGATGGTGATACATGGACTCCTAGCGTTTTATGCGCTGTAGAGATCGTTTCTTATTTTCTGCTGAAACCATTTATTTGTTAACTTTTATGCCGTTAATAAAAGATTATAAAAGCTTTAGTGGTTGGGACATGTTTTGTGCAGGTCTATTATAAGTTTCTAATCAGTTTAGTAGAACATTTTAGATGAGTGGACCTAATTATATGGCAAGTGGTTGCAAAAGATTTAAGATCATTAGATGTTTCAGTAGACCTTGTGTTGATGCTCCAATTGCTATAGACAAGTCAAAAAAATTACTTTAGAAAGAGGCAGTAGGAAGATCTGGCACATAAACAAATAATTTACTATTGATGTACTCTATGCTAGATGTACTCTATGCTAGAAATTAATCAACTTGAGAAGTGACCGTTCTTTATATTGTTACTTGCTCCAGCCCAAAATTTAATTCCTTCAATTTTTCCTTTGGACATTCCTACAATAAATTTTAATTATTCTCTCTCTTATTGTTTATTTTGTAAAATTATTCATTGGTACTGTTTTTATACTTGATTCATGATATCTAATTTCAACTTATATAGCACCTCAAACCAGAAATATAGATAAATATGAAAAATATTCGCCGTGTGTTATGTGAATAAAAATATTACCATATGCTGATGGCCAGTAACGGGGATTGGAAAATTTTGTTTTAATATCAATCCCATTAATTAATTTTAGCAAAGGTTATGCGCCCTTTGGCGTGATTTTTGAACTTTTGTTCAATGGAGGTTATATATAAGGTCATTTTGTATATACAGTGTATGATTTAACATAAACAGCACATCATTTCAGCTTAGAAAGACATGGTGCAGGGATAGATCTAATAATAATGAGGGGTTATCTGATTTAAAGCAAAACAAAGTTTTCTTCTCCATTCTTTTGTCGTCCATATGGAAACATAAAAACACAAAAAGAATATGTATCTTTATTTGTTTTTCCGTTTTCGCCTTCCTTCTTATTCTTGTTCTAGGAACAAATCACTTCAAGTATCCCAAATGCTCCCATAAGAATATTATTATTTCCCAACATAGCTTTGCCCTTGCTAAATGAATTTTGTCTGGATGAGTATTTTCTTTTCTTTTTGTTGCCTCAAGTTATTACTTACAACAAGTTTAGCACCCGCCAAGTCATTAGCTATACATACCTTTCCTTTTCTGCATTCTGTAGCATGATTAATAAAAAGTACAGAGTGTCCCTTTTTCATCATTCTACACCAGTGAAGTTTATTTGCAATCATCATTTAATTATATGTCGTATTTGGCAGACAGTGCTGACGAGGAAGAACACACTCTCTGGAATTGAATACAGGGATGACCCAACAATCTTTGCTTGGGAGTTAATTAATGAACCGCGCTGTATGACTGATGCTTCTGGTGACACACTCCAAGTATGCTACGAAATTCTCACCCCTTTTAGTTCAGAAGTTTATACAAAATCAACGCAGAAGCTATTTAACAACAATTAATTACTTGAGCTTTTATTGAACTTAATTAATTTCCAATCTTTAGAATGCCAATGACGTAATTTTGGGCTTGAAACTTTGTTCACTTAGTTGATTTGTCTAATATTGGCATTAGATTGCTATATTGAACTTTATCACTTCTTTTTTTAACCATAAAGATCAACATCAACAGTAAGACGTTTGCCAAGTTTTAATTTCTGAGACTGCACATGTTTTTAGCATTTCCTTATCAATCCCTTAAAAAATTTCCAAATATGGCTGTCCATACGTCACAGAGTGATGCACGATTGAACAGTGTCACAGTGATAGAGAAAGCCGTACGATTGAACAGTGTCACAGTGATAGAGAAAGCCGTTAGCCCCGTAGTTTTGAACTATCTGCAGTTCTCGAGGCTTCTAATCTTTGCCTGACAAAATTATAGTTAGAGCATGTTTGGCTAAGCTTGAGAAAATAGAAGTTACTTTTTTGTAACTTGTTTTCATATATTTTTAGATGACTTACTTTTCTCTTATTTTAAATATTAAAGAGTTAATCATTTTGAATTAACGTTTACCTATTTTCAGAGTAAAGAATATTTTCAACTTTAAGCAATAAAAAAAAAAATTTGCTTAAAACTTGTATATTCACAAGCAGATTTCTTAAGCTTAGAAAACATGCTCGTGGTCGTTTATGAAATTGTGTCAGTTCAAACGTGAATTCTCAGCTCATAATTCGTTCAAGCTCATATTTTTAAGAAGTTGCATCTAAACACTTTTAACTCCTGTCATTCTTTCTTGGAGAACTATCTTTCTATATCTTTATGCATGCTTTCTCAGAAAAGTAAACAACCGAGGCGAGATTCATTCAGTCAGACTGTTCAACCTATATTGAACTGTATCCCATACAATTGCAGGATTGGATAGAAGAAATGTCAAATTTTGTGAAAGCAATTGATAGAAAGCATTTGCTGACTGTCGGCCTTGAAGGATTTTATGGTCCTAAAAGTCCGAAAAGGTTAACTGTGAATACAGAGTTCTGGGCAGCTGATCTTGGATCTGATTTCATTCGCAACTCTAAGATATCTACTATTGATTTTGCCTCAGTTCATATATACCCTGATCACTGGTGAGCTGTTCATCCACTCATTTATCTACTTTTATTTCATAAGCTGCCCAATTGGTTCAATATTTTCACAATTTATAGAAGGTTAGAGAATTTCTGTCGTAATACTTATTTAATTCAAAGATGAGAGGCATAATTTCACAAGCCTTTATTAAAAAAGATAACAAAAGAGTGAAAATGAAAAGAAAATGCAGCAATAACGAAGAGTCAACTAGTGCATGATTGGCAAAGCTTAATTTTTTAAAGTGCTTATAAGCTGTGAATCCTACGAATTGTTTGGATAACAAGTATGTAGTAAGTTGTGGATCCTAAGAAATATGTTGATAAAAAATATGTTTGACTAGGCGAAAAAAAAAGGCTTGCCAATCATGCACTAAGAGCAAGTGTTGATAAAAAGTATGTTTGATTAACTGAAAAAAATTGGGCTTTGCTAGTCATGCACTAAGAGCGTGTTTGGGTGTGCTAAAGCACATGTCGGCTACATGAATCCTTTTTATCCACTCTAATCGGTTCATTGCTACATTTACTTGAAGATCTAAAACAATTATATTTAACTACATTAGGCCATCTTAGTTTCATCCTACCACTATCTCTTCTAACTTACTCTATTGAGACTGCATCACTCTTAAAAGCTACTTCGTTATAATTAAATACTTTGATATATATATATATATATTCTCTTACCTTGATTAAATTGGTAACTCGAAGCTTTGCTTTGCTACTCAATAATTCAAATTTATGTTAATCCAATTTCTTTTGGTAGGTCTCATACTCCAGATTTCGAATACAAATTAAAATTTATTTCCAAATGGATGCTTTCTCACATTGAAGATGGTGATAAAGAACTTAAAAAGCCGGTAATGTTCACTGAATTTGGATTGTCAACTGAGAACAAAGATTTTGATCCTTCTCAACGAGATAGATTCTATAAAGTTATACTTGATATCATATACAAGTCTGCAAAAAAACAAAAGTCCGGGGCAGGAGCTTTCGTCTGGCAGTTCTTGGTCGAAGGGATGGAAAAGTACAATGATGATTTCGGGATTGTTCCGTGGGAGAGGCCATCGACATATCGTTTATTTACAGAACAATCATGCAGGCTGGCAAGAATTCAAGGTGCACTTCCCTCTCAAAAGGAACACTTGAAAAGATTGTGCTGGCAAAGACGTTAAAATATATTTTGTTCGGATAAAATGGAATGTGTGTTTTTCTGTTTGTGATCTTTAATTTATATCTTTTGTCTGTTTTGATTGTAGAGAAGAAGAATTGAAAGACATACATATTTTCACATACGTATAGGCGTGTAATTACAGAAGTTGAAATATATGTGCAGATAATTTTTGATAGTCAGCGTTTACAAATTGGTGTGAAATGCAGGAATTGAAGACTATTAAGGAGAAAAAGATATAGGATTTATCTCATTACTCTCTCTTCCCTGTAATCGTCCAGCTGCCCCATTTAGTGTCCTCTTACACCTCCTAAAGAAAATAATGTCTATGCCGCCATTGACCACCACCACCACAGACCCTCTGCTCTAAAATGTTTGTTATTTTTGTTCGACCCCACCACATGCCCTCCTGGTCTTGATTCTTAGATTTTTTACTTTGGTTTTGCCTTATACTGCTCGAAGAAATCCAGTCTTTCTTAGTCATATGTGAAAGAATCTGCAATATATTATTGCACGGATTGGATTCCTATAAGCTTAACCTTGATCTTTATTTCAAAAGCACACTCTTGATAGCCAAGATTTAGATGTCAATTTCGCACACACAAAGCCCTTGGTTTTGATGCACATGCCTGTAATAATACATTCTTGTCATTTTCTTGAAGCTTAAAATTGTTAAATGTGTGATTAGAATTATGTCTTGAAACACATGTATGCTGATTTTTATTGTTGGGAGAGAAGTCGTAGACTAATCCTAGCTGTTGATTAATCAAGACCTCAGCTTTTGGATGCCTGTATTAAAAGGGGTCTTCTTTTATTTGCTGTATAACGAAAACCTAATCTTGTCTTCCTCTCTCAGAAAAGGATTCAAGTCTTGGATTTGTACTCTATGTAAAATCTGTAACGACCATCATTTGGGGTTGTGTAGTCTTTGTGTAGTGAGTGTGCGAGCGTTAGACATTCCAATCTTAGGGAGGTTCAATTTTTTGGATGTAATTGAAACACTGAAACAGAATGCTAAAGTTTTTGGTGAGATACGAAGTTGTAACCAGATTCTTGATGAAGTTTAGTGCATTGGAGAGATTTCCACTCTAAGTGGAGCTCTGCGGGAGACCTCTCCATATCTTGGTGAACTCCGGGCTTTGTTTCTTGCATTTAAGACTCTGGTTTTATGTTTATTGTCGTGTGATGCACTTGAGAGGTTGACACTTGATAAGGATGTATGGAACGAATATGTCTCTTTCAGGCATACATTTGCAGTGATTACATGGAAGTTCTCGTCTGATACAAGACTGTCTCAGTGCATTCCCCATACACTTGGTGAAGGTCGGGTAATAACTGGCAAAGTAGACATGATTTGTAACAGTGATAAAGCTCGGGAATAAGACGTTTGTATTTGAAGAATTTTCTCTAACAAATAATGCTTTCGTAAGAGGCAAAGTGTTCCATACCTCAATTATTCTTACTGTTTATGTCAATTATGAAGGCAAAATGCTGCTGCATCCTATCAAGCTATGTGGAAATTAGATCTTGAAATCCAAATTCAGAATAGGAAATTGTTTGAAATTTATTAAACTCTCCAATTTCCTTGTAGCCAAACTGTCTATTCTAACTTCATGCGGACGACTTGTAATCTACAATGCAAACTAATGATGGATTTTTGGAGTTAGCTCACCCTCGCGGGACTAGGACATTTTTCTCGGCTTTTGTAGCAAGTGTGTCGCTTAGGGCATAAGGGGCATGATAGTTTGACATCATCCTCACCTTTATCTGATTTATCACTTTGTTCGAAATGAGTGTTTTGTATTCTATATTCAATGTATTATAGTTGCTCAGAGGCATGATAATTATTTATTTTTTGAATAATTATTTCACATTGTGACCTGAATGTTCAATAAGTTGCAAAAATTATGGTAGATTTAGATTATGTTCCTCTATTATGTATATTTATTTTGCAATACAATTACAGTCACGTATAAGCCTTCAAAGAGGGTTGTTGACCTAGTATTAAATCTCACGATTGGCTCATTTCAAGTACAATGACTTCTACTCAACCTTAATCAAGAATGACAAAAAGCTTATTTTTATTAAGTTAAGAAATTTCACTGGGTAAAAGAACAAGGCTCGATTCGAAATTGTTAATGTTTAATTGTTTATTTAAACAGGTTTATTATATATAACTTTTTCTTAAAAATAAAAAATGAAAAACATAGGAATTTAGTGAATTAGTAACGTTAGTGTAGAGTGAAAAGACATAATAAAAACGTTCACGATGCTGAGTCCTTATTAATTTTATTTTTTGAAATGTGATTTTGTGAAAATTGAATTTATTATTGGGAGAACGTATAGTAAAAAAAGTAAAGAATAGAATAGATTTTATTGATATAGAAAAAAACAGAGGGTTTTTTTTTTTTTTTTAATCAAAATCGAGCAAGGGCTTAAGTATGTTCCATGTACTTCTATGTCGAGTTTATTGCCATGATACTCGGGTTCCGTTGAATTATTTTAAACAGGCTAGAAACCCTAATTCAATTATAAAACCCATAGTTATAAGAATCGGACCGGTACGGTCCGAACCGGAAACCTATGAACCAGACTATGTTCCGGTCCGGTTGATTCATTTTAATTATCATGCATTTGGATTGGCCCCTGATAGGCCCGCCTAACCCGACGGGGTTAAAGAAAACCGCAGGCCCATTTTATGTTAAAACCGGATGGGTCAATTAAGTTCAATAGAATTCCAAAATTTCCAGATTTCTCACTCACGCTTAAAAATCCTTCCCAGCCGTCTCTTGCAATCCCATCCCAGGGATCTAAAATCTTCCATTTTAAGTTGTGTTAGACGGAAGTAGAACACGTAAGTCTGAAATTTAAGTTTTATTTTTGTGAATTTTTGTGTACTGAACTCGTTATATACCAAGAAAATGATGTTTCTTTGACACCAAAGTTGCTGGCTTTCTCGATAGATATATGGGTTTTGATTTCCAGTTGGTTAAGGTTCTTTCCCTCCCCCAGAATCCAAAATCAATATCTACCTAAACTCATATTTCTCTTTAATTTCATGTTTGTTTCAAATACGTTTTTCCTTCCAATTTTAGTGCACAATTAGTTTTATTGGTCAATTGAATCACCACATCCTTTTGCAGTGTGCTTTCATTTATGTATAGACCAAGTTTTTAAGTCCAACAATTTGCATACGCAATTCTGCTTAACCAAATTTGATTGGCTTTTTTGTCGATTTAATACCTAATGTCGATTTAACAATATCTACCTTGTATTAAAAATAATTATTAAGAAGTTTTAACATTTGGTTGAATTATTTGGTGTTGCAAATTCTTAAAGTTTCCAATTGTTTCAAATACATATTTCACTATATATGATCTAAAATTTGTGAAATTGGGATACAAATTGATATTTAGTTAACAAAATAAGATGAGGTCAATTTAGTTTTTAGTATAAAATGAGAAAAAAATTATTCAATGAAAATAGTTAATAATATTTTTGATCGCAATTGACCTGCCACTTGAACCATTTAGTTACCGGTTCGACCACTTACCCGTTGACCCACTCCATTGTCCTAGTCGCAGGGTTGGGTCTGACAACGATGATAAAACCAATGACCTAGCCCAGTTGTCCATTAAATCATCCGAGAAAATCGCAATTGCAGTGGTTCTTCTCCAAAGGCCAAACCTGATTCTATCTTCGTCCTCCAGCCGGCAGCAAGATTTACAAAAACAAGTGCACCATTCTTCTGTCTCTACAAATTTATTATTGTTATTCATATTTTTTTATTTTTATTTTTTGCAGTAGAAGCCATCTTACCTGTGCCCATAAACAGTTTATGTAAATTTTGCTTCATATATGGATACTTCTCGTCCCTGCAAGAGATGCAGGCAGAGAACTCTCGTCCCGGATGATGTAACAGGCAATATGGTCTGCACATCATGTGGCGTAGTTCAAGATTTTGACAATTTTCAAGCTCATATTGGTGGCATTACCGGCCCTGCTGGCACCTATGTTCGTGTGGGAACTGCTGGCACTGGTAGTACATACAATTATAAAGAAAATAAAATTTACGAGGCCCAAAAATTGATTGGGGATTTTATGTTTAAATTAGGACTTTCGCGTTCAAAATCTGATGAGGTTAAGGTTATGGTTGAGACGGTTACGGAAGGTGAATATGGTCAAGGGAATTGGTTCCCGGTTCTCATAGGTGCGTGTGCTTATGTTGTGATGAGGAAGGATAAGAAGATCTTGCCAATTGAAGAAGTGACAGATTTGGTGGGGTGTGATGTTTATGAATTGGGTCGGATGATTAACCGAGTTGTGGATTTTCTTGATTTGAAATTGCCAGAGTTTGATATTGTGAATTCACTTGAACACGTTATTAGGAAATATCCGATGTTTAATAGGATTTCAGAGGATGTGGTTCAGAGGATGCTGAAGCAAGGGGTATTTTTAATGCAATGTTTGATCAAGTGGTTCTTGACCACAGGACGGAGGCCAATGGCGGTGGTGGCTGCAGTTCTGGTTTTTATCGGGGAACTGAATCAATTAGATCTGAAGATCGAAGTTGTCGCAAAGGAGTTGCACGTATCAGTTGTTACGTGTATGCGTAGGTACAAGGAGCTTCTGGTGAGGCTTGTTAAAGTTGCACAAGCTTTGCCATGGGGCGAAGATGTTACAGTGAAGAATATTGTGAAGAATGCACCAAATGTGATTCAGTACATGGAAATGAAGTCGATGAGCCAATTCGGTCAGAAGGGGAAGAGGTTTGAGCACGTTGGATTTGATATGATGGAAGTGGTTGTTGGCTGTTTGAGCAAAGAAACTGAATATGGAGTTGATAGTCATACAACAGAAAATTGCGCCGCGCAGTATTTTGGGGCAAATCATCAGTCACCTATGAGAATTGAACATCCGGAGAAATTTCAGATTTCCACAGAATGTTTGGCCATGATTTATTCCAAGTTCTTGGATGAGGTTCCTCTACTTAAGGCCACATCAGAAAGGTCCAACGATAAGAAAAGGAAGAGAGCGGGAAGTTTTGACCTTCATGCATGTACAGACTGGTGGAAGGGCAAATCAGATTTGAGTAAAAAGCTTTTGTTGAAACAAGTGTTTGAGAAAGATGTAGGATTGGATGCTTCACCACCATCTTTTGATAGGGGATGCTTAGTTTATGCAAGGAGGCGAGAAAAGATAAAAGCTTCTAAGCTGCGAATTCAGAAGATTATGCATCCACTTGTACCCGATGCTGGTGATGGGAATGATATTTGTGCCTCGAAACATATAAAATCTGGGAAAAAGCAAGTGGATATTGACTGGGAAGATCTCATCATTGAAACTCTTCTCCTTCATAATGTAAAGGAAGACGAGATAGAAAAGGGACATTACAATGTTTTGTTGGATTTGCATGTTTTTGACTATGGCAATGTGTAGGCGTCAACAAGGAGCGGTGTTGTTAAAGCTCTAAAACTGCCTTTTGGCTCATCAAAATATGTTGACATGTCTCTTGCCGAGACAGAATGTCTTCATGTAGAAATTCTACACACAGAAAGATATTCTATTTTCCAAATCGAGCAGTTTTATTAAAGCTCAAAAACTACATTTTGTTGATGCTGACATGTTTCTAGCCGAGGCAGACTGTCTTCTTGTAAAATTTCTACACGCAGAGAGAGATTCTTGTAAATTCATATAACATCAATTATTTTGCAATGAATGTTGGTATTCACATTGTTATTAATCTATTATATGCATTCTTTTTCCTGGTAAATTGTCTCCTTGTGATTTCAAGGGTTCTCTTAGTATCACGGATCCTCTATTCTTGTCTGTTGGAGTTGCTTTATGTTTAACCTTAATTCAGATGGTAGCCTATTCATCTCCCAGAACTGCCAATTATTGCATGCTACTTGCTTTCAGTGATGAGAGTTGCATAATATTGCATTTTACAGACAGACAGAATCATTGGTTTATTACTTACTCCTTGAAAGTAGGTCTGTACACATCATCTACTTAAATGGGTGTGGGGATTGCCTTATTGCTGACTGATATATTTTTTGTTGACAAATGTACTGCTATAGGTCTGTGACTTCTCCACTTTACTAATATGTGCTCCTATAATTTAAGTGAACTTGGCTAACCTTTATCACTTTTTATGCTGAATGATGGACCGAGTTATATACAGGTGTCTGTTCAGGTAATATGACAGCTTCTTAAGTGTGAATGCTTTAAATAGTTGTGGTGATTACATGATTAGGGTCTGCAAAATCTTTGGTTGAGAAATGGACTGCAATAGATCTGTTGCTACTTATGTCGATTCTAGTTTCTCATACGCGTTGCTTAGACCTGATTTGAAACTTTGCTGTTTTCATTGGCAGCAATAATTTTATCCTGCTTATAGTGTCCAGGGGTTGTTTCCTCCTTTTAAATTTGGGTTCTGAAGTCTTACTATATCTATGTTTTCTAGCATGAAAAAGGCTTAGTGGCGTTGATTTTCATAATTTTCCTTCAATCTACGATATTTTATGTATATTGATGAAGTTATTTTAATGACGGGGGGCTATTAAAAGTGCTTAATTATAATGTGTTTCTTTTATTTTGTATATATATAGAGCATATTTTGTTTGCTATTCCTCAAGCCTCATTCGTGACTTTTTTTTGATAGGTAATCAGATAGTTTTATTACTTAAAAGAGAATACACGGAGGGTGTACAACCACTTTAAGCCATTAAGGAACAACATGAAATTAGGCAACCCATTTACAGGATTTCTAGCCACAGCATTAAACCAAGAATATAAGGTAAAGTAAAATGTTTCTCTTGTCTGCTCTCTTGTTTTTGTTTGGTCTTCGAAGCAACGATTGTTCCTTTCTCTCCACAAGCAAAGGTAAAGTAAAAGCCTCATTCGTGACTTTT
Organism: Olea europaea var. sylvestris; assembly: GCF_002742605.1. Classification (NCBI taxonomy): domain Eukaryota; kingdom Viridiplantae; phylum Streptophyta; class Magnoliopsida; order Lamiales; family Oleaceae; genus Olea; species Olea europaea. The sequence goes on along the minus strand of NW_019243796.1, from coordinate 41,473 downwards.
AGCCATAGTTTGAAGGCAAGACCAGTCTTTGGGTTCTTAGGTACTTGTGATCTTTTTTCATCACAAAGAACTCCTTTTAAAGCGTGTTTAGTAAGGTTCTCGGACAATACTCTACGGGGTAAATAAAAGAGAAGTTAAAATGTCTATTATTGAATATGGTCTAACGATGATAAAATATAAGCTTAAAAGTTGCATAACTGAACTTGAAGTGCTAAATTATGTAATTTTTAAGTGGCTGTAAAGCTAAGTCATTGTTTCAGGGCTGCTTTAGACATTGCACTGTTGTGATTATCTGGGATGACATTTATGTTCTTTAAAGTACAATGGCAAAGCTATACTCTCTCTTGATTTGAGAAGTAAATTAGGAGTGCGAGTGTCACCTTGTGCCTTAATAAATGCATCTTTTGGTCTTTGTGATGCTCTAAAGAAGCTTTCTTGATAAGGATACAAGAAGAGTACTTATTGTGTTTTGAACTGAAGTTATAGGGCAAGAAAGTTTATGGAATTGTTGATCTTATAGCAGTTGAATGAAAATAAGCTGGATTTTTAGGAAATTTAAAGTTAGGTAAAAATTCTCCCAATTTGTATCTTACTGTACAATCTGTAGATTTAAAGTAGCGAAGTATGTAGTATAGGCAAGTGAAATGGGTACAACCCATGTGAAAGACTTTTTTTTTAAATTGTAGCAGTCATGTTCAAGAATACATGACCATTTTTCTTAGAAGGGAAACCTGCACATATTGATTTGATTTCGGGGAATGAGAGTCAATATAATGCCACGGTTTTTTTAGATGAAACAAGTAAGAGAAGGTAATTTAGTACTCTCATAAAACTATTTGATTGAATAGACTAGTTTCTGTTACAGAATTAACATAACAAAATCTCATTAAAAGCTTTTGTATTTGGATTTGCTGTAATTTATAACAAGGTCGCATTTCGGAAAGTTTTAGGATTTGAATTTGCTGCAACTGTGGACTAGTTTACTTAAAAGGCAAAGGCTCATTTAGTTTTTGACATTTATTCGAATATTTTCTTAGTTAAATTATACTGCATATGGTATGGACCAGATTCCTGGCTCGACTGAAAACAGTGCACACTTTTTAAATCATCCCACATCTATGTCTTATTTGGTTCATGGATAATCCATCTGCTACTTTTTAAACTGCTGATATTCTTAATTTTTTGTCTTGAATAGTATTTGAGATTTTTCGAAGGATTTGGCAAGAATTTAATACTGTCAGTTTGGTCTTGTCTGTTTTATACTTGTCCATGTGACCAACTGGATCACTATCGCCTTCGTATCCTATTAGCTGGGGCATTTGGAGCTTCTTCGGTAGCGGTTCGGACAGGATGTCCTCTGAAATGGGGAAGTGCCTATTTGTGACATATTCCTACTTCACCCTCTTTTTGCCTAGTCTCCACGCCGGCAATGCATATTTTCGGTCGTTCCAGCTTATGCTGATCTCCATGGGCTGTTGATGAGGCATGAGGTGGCAAGATGGGTCCTCAATTTGGGGGATTTCCTCCTCCATTTCAGCAGCACGAACGGTGCTAGTTTAGTTCTGCTCAATCCGATATACGACATTAGTTGGATTTCGACTGCCTCCATGCGGCCGTTTGATCGCATTTCCCGTTGAAGTTTCTCCAGCATAATGCCTTAGGAAGCTATGACATCCCCATTTCTTGTTCTTGTCCTAGAATCGTTGTGGCTCCTCAATCACTTTGGCCCGTTTTGACGAAAAAGGGGGCTCGTGGCTTTGTGGAAATAACATTTTTCTTTTGACCAGATTTGTCTCATATTGCTTTACCATGAGCCCCTTCTTCCGGCACTAAACTGTTAGATTCAAAAAGTGACATGTTACCTCTTAATCTAACTCGCAAGAAATCACAAAAGCTAAGAAAGTTGTAAGATCGGACTTACATTTTGTCCGAGCTAAATGGCATGTATAAATTTATATAGGTGTAAACGAAAGTTTGATCATTTTTAGTTGCAATGATTGACTTGATTCATGTGTCACTTGTCTAATTGATGGCCTGTAATTGGTAAATCAAGACGACGACAATGACACAATGATTGCCTAGGTCATATGATTGTAATGATTGGAAGGTTGGGAGACAAATCCTCTATTCCGAAGTGATTGCTGCTTGATTAGAGTTAATTACTTTCTTAAGTTGTCGATTAGAACTCATCGGGTGAGTTTAGTCATAGTGATGGACCGAACTCTTATCTAAGCTCGATCATAGTGGGGAGCGAACACATTGGTAGCCGGACTCATCTATCTTCCCAAAGTTGCCATGTCGCAGCTGGTGTCAAAGGTAGCCCATGGTCAAGTGGAGCCTTTCACTCGACGTCGGAGCTCCTGTCCACCTCGAAACTCGTTCCAAACTTTTTAATTCACAAGCTTCCTTCGCAATGTACAACTTCCATTAATATTGAAAATTCTTTTCGAAAATTATCTTGTGACATAATTTGTGATAATACTATGTGATATAACCAAGTTTGTTCCCGACGTATACACATACCCGATGACTCAATTTCGTCGGTATGTGTATCAAAATGCTCGGGACATATGTGCTCGGGAATAAAGTAGGCAAGACTTCTTCCAAGTCTTTCTAAGTTTCTAAATGTCAACATTAAAGTCGTTTGCACTTGCTCGCACCGTCCGTTTGAATGCTTGTACCAGTTTTTGAAGACTTCCAAGAAATGCAAAGTCCTTGCATTTACTTTCCGGGCCATAACTATCTCCCTCCTCCCAAGAACTGCAAAACCTTTAGTTTTACGTGAAAAATATTTTATTGTAGGCATGCGTAGTTAAAAATGAGTATAAAAAAGAGAGAAAAATAAGAAAAAATGGTTGTCAAACTAGGGCTAAAGATCATTAATATTTTTGTGACATATTCGTCAAATAACTTAAACAATATTATATAATTAGTTATTTCTTTCGTATTGCCCACTCCAGATTCGACATTAGCATGCTAAACCTTGTAAATAGACTACCAATGGTTATATCGTAAAATTGTAGATCTTTATAAGAAGACACGATTTTAGAATAAAGAACCTCTCTTTCAACTAACAAATTTAAAATCTCTCCTTTTAACCTTAACCCCAATTTTCAACAATAATAAACGGTAAAAATGTTGTGACTAAGCTAAAATAGGAGATTGTTTGAAAGGAAGGAAAGGAACAGAATTGTTCTCTTGTCCACGGTGGACTGGAGATCATCAATTACTTAGGATAAAATGTGCTTCTGGACTTTAGAAAGCGTTCTCAAACATATAATTAAGTTGTCAAGACTTAAACCCTATCCATCCCAATTTCAAGTAAGAGATTATGCAAAATCAAATTAGGGATGCATAAAAGTAAAAAAGAAAAAGAAACATCATACATAGCGGTCCATCTTCAAATAAAAGTTACTTTTTCTCAGATTTTAAATATAAATAATAAAGGTTACAACAGTGATTTCACGCCTCTAAATTTGTGTCTATCCCCTATTTTGTTTATATTTTTTAAACTCATTTTCAACTATATATTCCCCCAATAAAATACTTTTATATATGGTTACCCATTTTTTGTTCATATATTCTCCTATATATATAATTAGGTTCGACTACTACAACCCCTATGTGACTTCGTAAACCTTAGACCAAGGTTGATTTGCAAATCGTATAATTAAATTCAGCGTAGCCTAGTAAAAAGATAGGTAAAATTAACATCCCTCTACCATTTGTGTCTTTAGCTCAAAGAGAATTTTTATATCGTAATTTAGCCCTTGTTTGATGGCTATCATTTGGTCAAAACAATGTTTTAAATACTGATTTTCAAGAGAACGTATTGATAAGAACTAGGAAAAAAATTTTGATTTACGTGCAGAATATTTTATTATATAAATGTGTAGTTAAAAATGAATATGTAGAAAAAAGAGTGTTTAAATAATGATCGTCAAACGGTGCTTAGAGAACACCAAGTCAATGAATTGGATTAATTGTATGAAATGGCGAAAAAGTCTTTGCTGACTCTAAACTTTCGTTCCACACTTGGATTACTCAAAATTTGTTGCTAAAAACCCCACAAAAAACAGAATTTTCTTTTTTCTTTTTTCTGAGTCTTTGCCTGGAAACATCTCAGGTCATATCTACTCCTATCTGCATTGACGCAACGTGAAATTATTGGACAGCTACCTCGACTTACAACGTACGTCTAGTAAATTGACTAGACGATCAAGCAAGTCATTGTGCCTCATCCCCTCTTGATAAATAGGGGAAAAAGAAAAGATACTCACAGTGATGAAAACAGGAAAAGTCACGGTGTAAAGAGAAAGGAAAGCCAAATTTTGTGTGGCATGTTGGAGCAGGAAAATTGAGGTTGTCTTGTATCTTTCAATCACGTTCCTAAGAAAAGGATGATTAGACTATTTGGGTTTATCTTGTTAAGGCAATCAAATGTGAATAGCCTGTTGAATTACGAACGCTTATTTGATTGTGACCAAAAGGTTATAAATTCATTTTTCAAACATATACGCCGTGTGATGTACCCTCTTGAAATTGAATTCTACTATTTGTAAAATCGGAGTTGACAACCCTCTGACAAGAAAGGGAGTCCACGACCATGTAAGGGGTTGTTAATTCCAGTTGTACAAATAGTATGGTTCCTTGAAATTTTATGGTTACAGTAAATTTATCAATGAGTAAACTTTTTTTTATTGATATCAATTGCTTTAAACTTATTTTTATTTTATTATGCTTAATGTTGGAAGATCAAGGTTACATTCTCAACTACATAAATAAGACAAATGGCCGTCCTAGAAGAGGATTTATTGAATAAGAGAAATGAAGTCTTTTTAATAGTGTTCAATTTTTAATATTATATGTGAACCAATAAGTCTAAATTCTCAATATTCTGCCCCCGTTTGGCCCCATTTTGTAAAAATGAAAATTGATGGAATAGTATTTTTTGAAAAATAACTTTGTTATTTAAATATGATTTGGTAACTAATTTTTCTATTACTTTTACGTAATAAATTATGTTTTAAACAAAGTAATTCTCACATTACTATCAAAATAGTTAACCCACTTTTAAATTTTATTAATAAAAATTATTTATTATAAAAGTAATTCTTACTTATCTTTATCTTTAATTAATAGTAAAAGTTCTTCATTTTAAAACATGCTTAGTCAAAATTTTACATATAAAAAAATTAATCACATTAATATGAGCTCTGCATGTGAAGTTGTATATGTTACAAGAAGTAAATGAGCTATGTGATTTTAGAAATAGCAAAAAGTTGTCACATAGTCGAAGTTCACCTCCCTGGGATCAATTTTTTTGTCGAGATTCTTATTAGAAAATTATGATTAAAATAATTAAGTATAACTATTTTTCGCCACATTCAATCCTTTGCAAATTCTCTAACTTATGTTTGCAGTCTTTGACAATAAAACTGATATCATATATGATTTTTTGCTTTAATTTTTGTGTTCTTTTGTATACATTTTTTAATTTTTTTTCTTGTTTTTCAATTTTTATATGAAAGTATAAAATTGATTAGATTTTTCAATTGTTACATCTATGTCCGTCTAATACGAAAAGAAAGCGAAAAGAGTACTACTATAAGTAAATTCAAGGACATTGTACAGAATATGTGGTTATCATGGTCTTAATCTTGCACACTGTGATACGGAAAATTGGGAAAGTAAGTTAAAATCATTAAAGAAATAAAATTTCAATCATCGAAATAAAAGTCACATAAATAGTGGAAATATGAGTTGACCCTAAGACATATAGAGATGTTAAAAGTTTTTGTTCCGACGTTATGAATTTTAAGTTCTTGTTTGATATAGTTATTTGATAAATTTATCTGAAAAATATTTTAGATCTAACTTTTTCAATATATAGTTGATCAAGTTCTTTCTTCACTTACGATTTGAACAATTTTAAAATTATGAAAAATATTTTTAGGTATCTGTTTGATTTAAAAAAAAAAATGCAAAATCCAAATGATAATTGTTTGATGTGTTTTGTGATAAGCTTGAAAATTTTTGTAAGCACGACATGGATTATGATATTATTGATGGTAAGAGTTATTTAGAGCTGCAAATTATGAGAAATTATTTGCCATAAGAGTTTTAAAAAGGCTATCAAAATGTTAGACTATATAAAAATAACGGGTTGTTATTTTCCAAATATGTGAATTGTTTATAAAATGTTATTGACTATACAAATTATAGTTACCTTTGTCAAGAGTAGCTTCTCAAAGTTGAAATTGATAAAATCCTCCATTCAATTCATTAGAAAGCTGGTTAAAAAGAAATTCTAAAACAAATTAATTGTAATAGTATAATTGTTGATTTTCTATCAAAAAATTCTAGAAGATTGAATTTAATTTAGATATTTGAAAGTTTTATATTATCGTTTTTATAAATTTGAATACTATTAAACAAAAATTATTATGTTTTATTTTTTAAAATATTTGTAGAGTCGTAGTTGATTTAAGTCCTCCAAATATTAGGGACGACTTAGAATTCAACTACCTACCACCCCTATGTGACTTTGCAAAACTTATACGTAGGTTCATTTGCTATTAACAAGATAAGTATTGTATTACACCTTGTCTGATGAGGTTTCAAAGGATCCTACATGTAGATGAACCTAAGCCCACACTCCATTTATTCTGCCAGGAGCCAGTTGGTCAAACCACGTGAAGAGGTCGAACCTATATGGGACATTGAACCTGTTTAACTGAGTCGACCTTATATGAAGAACCAAAGCCTCGTGACAGGAGAGGCAACAAGGGGGACTAGTTGAAAATCTTTTATGCAATTCTTAGTAAGTGATTGATGTGATAATTCACTGTTATATCCATCATATCTATTGGCCATTGAAATCAACATATTATATGATAAAGTGCTGCAGGATCTAATAAAAAAAGTGGTGAAATAAGCATCCCTCTACCACTGTCCTTAAGTTCAACGGCAATTTGTCCGTTGGAATTTAGAGAAAACCTGATGTTACTCGACATGTATTCAACGGGACCATTGTATGAAACGGCGAAAAAGTCTTCCAAAGTCTCCACAGAAATTTGAAGATTCGTTCCATACTAAATGACTGAAACTTTATTGCTAAAAACCCACAACCACCAGCATTTGTACGTTTGTTCTGTGTATTTGCCTGGAAACAACGGCACTGTTTATATCTAATCCTATCTGATTGTAACATGCATGTATTCGACTTATATGTCTCATTGATTGACTAGACAAGTAAATCATTTTGTCTCATCCCATCTTTCCACAGAAGACAGAAAAGGAAAAATAAAAGATACTCAGTGATGAAAAAAGAAATGTCATTATTTGCCCCCGAGCATAGTTCAGTGGTGTAAAAAATAAGAGTGAGGTTATCTCATGCCTTGCTGACAGTCACAGTGTGCTGGTTCGATTCTTGAGATATGAAATTGGACTCCTTGTAAGCGCAGTATACAGATAGCTCTTGTTCCCTGACCTGTTGGGGCACATCCAACGATTTATCTCCCTCACAAAATTCTAGGGGCGGGATGGTGGTAACTCTCAAAGTTGGGTTTCAACCTTTAGAAAAGTCATGGTTCATAAAGAGGAGAAAAAAAAAAAAAAGACAATGATAACCTACATATTTCAATTGATTGATCATTTACATATAAAAATTTGTTAAATATATCTTGAGAAGAAATCAAAAATATTTATTGAAAAAAGTTATATGAAAAATAGAGAGTATTATTAGAGCTTATAAATGTTTACTTTTTAAATTTAAAGATCATCTCCAATATACATAAAATTCTCTTAATAAGATCCTGTTTGATGGTTATTATTGAGAAACATGATGTTTTGAATAGATGATCTTCGAGTGAAAGTAGTATTTTTGGTTATTTTCTATTTTTCGTAATCCCAATTTGCTCACCTTCCCGTCTAGTTCGTCCCAAGAGGCAAGAAGTGAAACTCTCACATGAATATCCTGAGAGTGAAGAATGAACTGTATGAACATTGACCGCCGAGGCACACAGATGACGTATTCATAATTAATTGGTTACCCCACCCCACCCCACCCCACGCACCCACCAAGAAAATTCGTCCTCTCCCATAGAAAGCCGGGCAGCTCCCTGCTTTCCATTACTATATATATAGATCCAAACAAAGATCAGTATTGTTAATTCTTAAGAGCTTTCTACCTTAATTTGAGTGTTTAAATGAAGAAAATGGAAAAGTGTAAGTCCAGATCAACTTCTGCTTCAACTCGGACCCCAAAAATTGAAAGAAAAATTGTTGAGAAAAACAGAAGAAATCGGATGAAGGATCTCTTCTCTGACCTCCTCTCCCTCCTCCCGGATCATGGCTCCAAGGTACCTCTTTCATCTTTCTCTCTCACACACCTGGTTAGAGTTAAACAATTTTTGCATTCAATTAAGCTACGTCTAATGTCGAACCACTTTGTCTAAAAAGGTTATTATGTGATTGAATTAGGTTTTTTGAAAGGTTTGCCTTGCTCAAATACCATATCGTACCAATTCATCAATAAACGTTAACTTATTTGTGTAACATGACATCTCAAGGTTAAATCCAACATTGAATAAGATGAAACCTCAAATCTTAATATAACAAACATCCACTTAACATATGGATGTATGTGTAAATGCAGAAGGCGATGCACTTACCCGATCAAGTAGATGAAGTTGTGGCATACATCGAGAACTTAAAGATTAATGTGGAGAAGATGAAGCAGAAGAAGGAGTTCTTGCCAAGAAAAAGATCCAATTCTTGTGTTACAAGTGAAATTCAAGCCCCCACAAAGTCTTCAACACCATTTGTTGAAGTTCATGATATGGGACCAAATATGGATGTTATTTTAGTTAGTGGACTAGACGATTTATCAAAATTTTACAGCATACTTCACTTGCTTCAAGAAGATGGTATTGAAGTTGCCAATGCAAATTTTTCCGTACATGGAAATTCCACCATCCAAATTCTCCATGACAAGGTCATTAGACCTTAATTTAATTATATAACTTTTCTCTCTCCGCATCTGCCTGTCTAATATATATTCGATTTTGGCTTATATTTTTTAGGTTGGGAAGTCAAGAATGGGAGTTGGAGCTACAACAATGTCAAGAAGGCTCAAGGATTTGATTTGTGGATCCACATGCAGCGAAGTTGGATCAAATATTGATTTATGGGATTCTGAAATCCAATCAGATATTTGGGGATACGAAATTCAAGAATTCATGGAACCTTACTTTAGTTGGAATGTTGTCAGGGAATCCGAATACATGTAACCTTTTTTAAGGTACTCCATGAGAGGGTCATCTTCAGTCCCATAGTAGTTGATAGCGCCTTGTCCAGTGTCATGAGTCATTACTATTTAAAGTTATTACCTAGTGATGATATCGAGATATTGTACTCAATCAGTTCACCAAGGTATAAGCTAATTTTGTCTTCTAATGATAGGATATGATTGAATAAAGGCAGTAAGAATTGAGCTAAGGCT